>NW_007734432.1:14889-26970 GCF_000696425.1 Galeopterus variegatus
GTCTAGACCAGCACTGTCCAATAGAAATAGAATGCAGGCCACATACGTAGCTTTAAATATTCAAGGAGCCACATTAAAAAAAAAAGAAACAGGTGAAACTGAGTTTAAGAATATAGTTTGTTTAACCCAACATCTCTAAGACATCATTTTAACACCTAATCAATATAAAAAAATATTAAGGAGATAGTTCACATTCTTTTATATATATATATATATATGTATATATACACTAGTCTTTAAATTTCAGAGTGTTTTACACTAACAACACATCTCAATTCAAAATAGCCACATTTCAAATACTAATAGACACACATGGTGAGTGATTATTATATTGGACAGTGAAGGTCATGAAAGATCAGGGAATAATGCCTGCACCCTATGGATGGCAAGCTCCAAGCGAGATAAATCACTTCACCTACCCTGGAACAGAAAAGAGAGAGGCCAAGAATTATACTAATTGAAAGAAGCATTGAAATGGAGATATATTCCTCCCAGGTGGGTGGGTGGATGGATGGATGAATTATTAGCAAACAGATAATGTGAAATCCAGGTAAGATATACCATACCAGGGCAGGGAGGCAATTTCTATTTTTAAAAGTTAAAAGTACCAAAACAAACCCTTATGAAAGAGAATATGGTGCTTTTGGTAGCAATATGTCCTTGTCTTGAAAAAGACCAGAATCCCATCCAGCGTCACCCTATCCAATGTCACCCCATCCAACATCTGTGGGTAGAAAAAATAATTTCTAAATAATAACAATAATATCAAGACAACAAACAGTCACCATTAAAAAGCACCTACTATATAAAAAGCAGACAATTTAATATTTTGTCCAGTAATAATATAAGCTATATGCAAAGAGGGACTTTTTTTTTTTTTTTTTGACTGCTCTATTTCTAGCGCCTGGCATATAGCAGGTGCTCAATAAATTTTTATTGAATTAATAAGTTATTTAATTTACTCAAAAGGCTCAGAGAGGCTGAGTCATTTGCCCAAGGTCACATCACTACCAAATGGTAAAATCTGAATTTGAACCTAGGTCAAATGGGCCAAAGCCCATTCCACTAGCTGCCTGTCAAGTGAGTGATGCAGAAAAATCACATTTTCCCATCTGTTCTTCAGGGAGTGTGGCACCAGGTCAGACCTGCAGATTACTCACCTTAGAGAATACCCCAGCAAAAGTTCAAAGTCAGGGTGGTTTTATCCATTTCTTCAGCTCATACTTCTGCATGAGGCTCTCCCCATACCTCTGAAGTTGAGAGTGCAGGAGAAAAATAAATTCAATTGAACTAAGATAAGTGATGTGCTGGCGCCGGCTTGCGATGGCTCGTGTGAACCAGTTGCTACATTTTTAGGAATTGTGTGAGCCAGTTGTTAAACACAGCCATTGTTAAAAATCAAATTATGTAAACTTACCATTAAACCAATTATATTAAAAACAAAGATAATAAATACTAAAAACTAATCACTTTTTAATTATTTTGCTACTATCTATGCCCGTGAGGTTATTCACATCTATTATATCTGCATGATGAAAAAAGTCTGTGATGGTCTCCTGCTGAGGATCTCTTCCCAACTCCGTGTTCAATGATGTCACATTGGTAGCTTGAAATCAGCTATAGTGGAAGTATTTGAACCGTGGAAATTGGCAAACGTTACAAACCAGGTCCTGTTTTTATTAATGTCCCAGAGCGATTGTTATTAAACATGTACCAGCATATGATGGCTGGTTTACATCAGAGGATGTGGTCACATATCAAAGAGCATGGTTTTTCGGTTCTCCATTAGGCCAGTGAATAACTGGGAGAAAACCATGTTCACTCAAAAAGGACATCTCACTTCAGAAGATGGCGCCGGCTTTGGACTCTCTGAGCTTCTCTGGGGATGCTTCCCTGTGGGGGTGGGAGATTCAGGGCACATTCCCTATGGGGTCCAGCTGCCCCATTCATCTCTGCAGGGGGCCTCTATGACCACAAGTTTCAATTAAAGGGCTTTCCCACCGACATCCAGCTCCCTTTGGAAATATCAAACCCCAGCCCTCTGGAGTCACTGCTATGCATGTCAGAGCAGGTCTCTCGTCTCTAATGAGCAGTTGGCATAATGCCCGTGGTCTCATCCCAGGCCCCTTGCTGAGATGAAGTCGATTTAACCATGTCCTGGTATCTACAATGCCCACCTTTTGTGTCTGCTTTTAATACCTCTGGAGGATATATCAGTGGTTAGAGTGGAGACCAAGCAAAGCACAGAACAAAAAGCAGGAGAAGTCAGCCTCAGGTAGCACATCTGTCCCCAGCCAGCCATGTCATCTATATACCTTGAGAGTACAGGAGGGTCTTTAATCGATTTTGCATTTCCTTCTCGGTGGAGTTTAAGATTTGTTGAGTATCCCCTGGTGCCATGCCAGCTGCTGGGCACTTTATAGGCCATCTTATTTAACCCTTCGACTACTTTACAAAGTAGGTATCATTAACTCCTTTTACATATGAGGACATGGAGACTTGGGGAGGTTAAGCAACCTTCCCAAGGTCATGCAGCCAGTGAACGGCTAAGCCAGAATTATAACACTCGTCTCTCTGGCTGCAGATTCCCATATTTTCTAATGTGCTACATTTGCTTGAAATAGAGATCCCAAAATAAACCTTGAAGAGTGGGTAAGATTTCAACAATCAGAGTTCAGGAGGAGGACATGAGAGGCATGGTAGAGAGCATGAACAAACTCATGGGAGCAGGAAATGATGGGGCTCATCAGAGGGCACTGAATAGGCTAGAGGTTTACACAGCAGAAGGATGAATTAGTGTGGACAAACGGAGGTGGGAGACAGGAAGGGCAGGTGGGTGGAGAGGTGGAAGGGTGAACAGGAAGTATGGGCAGCTGAGACAATGGAAGAGGCAAGAGTGGAAAAATGGAAAAGCGACGGTGGATGAGTGGAAGGGTGGCTATCATAACAAGTGGATGAACAGAGGGGTGGAATCTAGAGGGAAAGGAAGGGAGGTGGGGAAGGGGGATTGGGTAGGTAGATGACCAGGTGGAAGGGCGGATAGTGAAGGGTGGATGGGTGGGTGAGTGGCAGGGTGGAAGGTGACAGGTGCACAGGGAGAAAAGTGGAAACATGGGCAGGTGGAACTTGGATGCACAGATGGTGTCAAGGTGGGCATGTGGAAGGGTGAAGTGGGGGATATGTCCATAGGTTGAAATGTGGAAGGTAGATGATAGACAGGTGGTTATGGATGGGAGGGTGAGCAGGTGAGTGGGGCGCTGGGTGGGTGGGTGGGATGCTAGGTGGGTGGGAGGGAAAGAATGGACAGGGTCTGGGTAGACAGGTGGTAAGGTGGTTGGATGGATGAGCACGTGTGTGGGCGTGTGGACTACACAGTGATGGAGATGATGAGAGAAGAAGGGAGGGACAGAGGGAGAGAGGAAACAAAGGGAAAGACAAGAGGGAAGGGCTCATCCCAGCCCATGTCCACTCAGAGGCACATCCTAAGGACCACGGGTAAAGAGTCACCCTCATGCAGTGGCCAAGAACTAACCAAAGCCAGGGCTTCCTGGGTGACCCAAGGAACTGACAGCTATGCTTTCTCCAGGAGCCCAACCCTGGGACAGGCCCCTCTTGAGGCCCTGGTCAAGAGCTAGGCTCTGTCTGTGCCTTCCTCCACCTCCTCCTCCTCCCACTCCCCGCCCCCCGCCCCTCCCTCCACGCCTCCCACACAGCAACATTCTCTTGGCAAGAATCTCGCTGGAGCCGAGCAGTGGGACCAGCCAGTTTGACCTTCTCTGTTCTTGGACATAATTACTGTTATCCCAGATAATCGCTTTGAAATAACTCTGTGTCATTACACACCTTCGTGCTATTTCACCCATTTATCTGCAAGCAACTCTGTCCTGGGGAGCAGAGATTTGGATGGAACAGCCTGCTGGGTTGTTTCTCTCTCTTTCTCCCACCTCCTCCTCCTGTGCACCACACTTGCCTTAACTCTTCCCGGCACTGTTCTTATCAACACAGAGCTCATAAAATAGGACAGATGGCCCCTTCAGGCCAGGGACCAGGCCCCTCTGCATGCGTGAAGGGCTGTGGGTGCAGGTGCAGACTCTGGCACAACACTGAGCAGGGAGGGGGGAAGGGTGGGTGAGGGAACCTAAAGCCAAAGGCAGGAGCTGTACAGCCTAGAGGGAAAAACCAAGGCCCAAGAGGAAGAACCAGAAGGCAAGTCCAAGAGTGAAGACCCTTGGGGGCCTGACCCAGAGTGGGCTCCCCCACTGGATGGTTGTTGAGATTATCACCAATTTTCCCCCAGTTCCCCTTCGGGAGCTGGCAGATCTGGCAGATCTGGTCATGTCTGGAGAATTCCAAGGCACAGGGCCAAGGCAGTAGGATGAAAGAATGAACCCAACCAGGAAGAGGCACTTCCTTGGAGTTCAGAGAGCTGCACCTTTAAGCCAGCTGAGACCCCATCGTAGAGGCACACCGCTGGGTCTGCAGAAGGTGTGAAGGTGCAGACAAGCCCTGCCTAAGGAAATGACTCCAGTGTCCCACATCTTATCTCTGGCTCCTGCACATCGTCATTTTCCTGGGAGGATTTGACCCCAGCCTGCCCGTGGACTTGCCCCCTAGGATTGGCTTGCTCAGAAATCTGCCTTTGGAATGAGACAGATTTGCCTCTGAATCCTGGCTCCATCACAGAGTAACTGTGTGACCTGGGGAAAGTGACTGAGCCTCTCGGAACCTTGGTTTCCTCACTGTACAGTGAGGATAATGATTGCACCCACTCATGGGGTGATTAGGAGCATTTGATGTGATAATGCACATACTGAGCACAGTGTACAAGGCATAGAAATGGTTCAATGACAGTGAGAGGAAGAGTATATTTGGGGGACTCTCCTACTTGTCACACTAGTTGCCCTTAAGACGTCTCTCCTGCCACAACAGACCTTGGGTCTCCTACCCTCCAACATCCTACTGGTTTCCATTTGGCTTGACCTGCTACAGTATCAGCAACACCCATCAGCTCCCCCTTGGGGCCAAAGCCACATACAGCGCGGGCTGGGATTTAAACAGATGGGGGAATGGTGAGCCACCAGGGTCAGGCAGCCAGCGGCCAAGGCCACAGACGCCTGCTGAGGGAGGTGATCAGGCCGTGTCCAACCCGCAAGCCCACCTACTCGTTCAAAAAGAAGGCGCTCCCAGCAGCTCTGCTTTGCCCCTAGTCCTCGGAGCCTTTCCTGACCTCTGCAATTCCTGCTGTTGCCGCTTCACCTGTCCACAGTGTTTGCTGTCACTCCAGCTTCTCCCCAACTGGCCTGGCTCCTTCATCCAATGTGTCTGCATTAAATGTTGCAACCGCAGGTGACCGGGAGTCACTGAGGTGGCAATTGCAGACATTATCCATGGCTGGGGAGCACAGGATTACTCAAAACCCATGGCTTTTCCATTATAAGCTGGCGGTGAAGACACCTCCAGCGGGTGTGTTCCATCTCCTTTAATTACCTTCATTATGCCTCCGTCACAGCCCTTAAATGCATCCTCTTGCTTTATGCATTATCTCTCCTGAGCTTGGCCCAGCTGCCCGGGACAGGTGCAAAAAGAGGCAGTGAGGCCCACAAGGGTGGAGAACAATCCAGTGGCTGAGATCCTCCAGGGAAATCTAGAAGGGAGGCCGAGAAAGTCCAGCCCCAGGGCTCTCCTCCTGCAGGAAGCCCTCCATGATTTAAACCTACACAGATAAGACCATGCTGTGGGTGCTCATGGCCAAGCACTGGGCTTGGGGCTCTATGAGCATCAACTCATTTAAATATTAATCCTGTACTTAGAGAGAGAATGGGCGCACTGAGGCAGAATAACACAGCCAAGTTCACACAGCTCATCAGTGGTGGGGCAGGGACCCCAACCCAAGTCCCTGTGACTCTGAAGCCTGTGCTCCTCCCCCACAGCCACACTGCACGTCACTTCATGTCATTCCTTCATGCCAGTGCTACTTTCAGTGTTTTAAAGCATAAAAACATATTAAGGGGAAAAAACGTGCAGAGCAGTACTTGAAAACTACACCAAGGTCTTCTATATTTTTCAGTCTTCTCCGTAAGACTGGAGGTCCCCAAAGCCAGGACTGTTAGTCACCTCACTAGACTGGAAGCTCCTTGAGGTAGCAGCCGTGCCTCTTCTATCAGAACAGGAGTTCCTCAAGGGCAGCAATTGTGCCTCCGCTATCAGACTGGGAGTTCTCACCCTCCCCTCCCACCCCGCCCCTGCACTGCCCTGCCTTCCTCTGCCCTCCATCTGTCAGCTATCTTTTTAAAGAGACAGCCGGGCACCACGGCAGGACCCCTTCTCCTGCCGGCATATGGCCCTGGCACTGTCCCTTCCCTGGGCCCCCTCTTATGGCTCCTTCTCTTCGAGGCAAAGAGTGCATCCATCATCTCACTAACAGGTGCCGCGCTCTGCCCGCCCCAGCCTCTGCAACAGCTGCAGCAGGAGGGAACGTGCGGGGCGTGTGGGCGGGGAGGGGAGGTCGGAGGGGCAGCACGACCCTGCCCTCCCTACCAGGGCAGCACGGCGCCCACACCTGGAGCAGGTGGACCAGGCTGTGTGCAGAGGGGAGGGAGCTTTGCCTGCCCCCAGCTCCACCCGTGAGAGGGCACAGGGCCCTCCCTACCCCATACGTAGTGCTTTAAAACCCTGCTGTGCACTCCCCTGCCTGGGTCTAACTTACCACCTGCCTGGCCTTGGGGAAGTCTCTGCTCCACTCTCAGCAAGAAAATCTCCCCGTTCCGGGCTTGACCCTTCTCCTGCTTCCCCACCTGAGAAATGGGACCCCAACCCTCCCCTTCCCACCTCCCAGGCTGCAACTTACCACCTGCCTGGCCTTGGGGAAGTCTCTGCTCCACTCTCAGCAAGAAAATCTCCCCATTCCGGGCTTGACCCTTCTCCTGCTTCCCCACCTGAGAAATGGGACCCCAACCCTCCCCTTCCCACCTCCCAGGCTATGTCTGAGAAGGGACAGGGCAGTGTGTGCAGAGGCTCTGAGTCCATGGCGGGGCTGGTTATGGCTGTGGCCAGAGGCTCCTGCCAGGGTGTGTGGCCAGTATCCATGCCCCCCAGCAGGACGCTCTGGACCAGCTGGGGCAGGTGGCTTGGGTGTCAGGATGGTGTCTGCAGGCCATGCCGCCATCTTTTATCCTGGGTCTTTCTTGGGTTTTGGAGTTGGACATATTCAGATTCAAATCCCACCTCTGGTATCTATGAAAACATAAAAATGTTTATAACCCTTGACCCACAGTCCCACTTCTAGGATCAATCCTTGGACATAAAAGCACCATTACCGATGGATGTTCATTCCACAGTGGCTGTCGCAATATTGTAAGAGCAGAAACCTTGAAACAGCTGGAACGTGCATCAAAAGGGGGACCGGTTGAATGAGTGTGGCAATCCGTGCTATTGGCTACTAGAAAGCTGTTAAAAAGAATAACTTATACCTTTCTTGTTGACCTTAGATGTCCAGAATATATCATGAAGCACAAATTATATTGTTAAGGAAAAAACACATTAAGGGGAAAAGCTGCAGAATGCATGTGCAGCAGCACCCCACATTTTCCCCAGCACCTCATATTTGTGTGTACACATTTGTATAAGGAAACTTCAAAAAGATCATGGAAGGGGCCGGCCAGGTGGCGCACTGCTACAGTGCGCTGCATGGGAGCGCGGCAGCGCTCCCGCCGAGGGTTCGGATCCCACATACAGACCGGCCGCTCACTGGCTGAGCGAGGTGCGGGCGCAACACCGAGAGTTGCGATCCCGTTGCTGGTCCCGGTCCGGTACAGGCGTGACACAAAAGGAAAGAAAAGACAAAAGGAAAAAAAAAAAAAAAGATCATGGAAAATACAATTAAAAATAATGCAAATATTTCCATGAACTTTTTGAAGTAGCCTCATATACATTTACAGGTGTGGAGATACTGGTCACCACAGAGAGGAAGCAGTGTATTGGTATCTATGAAAACATAAAAATGTTTATAACCCTTGACCCACAGTCCCACTTCTAGGATCGATCCTTGGACATAAAAGCACCATTACCGATGGATGTTCATTCCACAGTGGCTGTCGCAGTATTATCAGAGCAGAAACCTTGAAACAGCTGGAACGTGCATCAAAAGGGGGACCGGTCGAATGAGTGTGGCAATCCATGCTATTGGCTACTAGAAAGCTGTTAAAAAGAATAACTTACACCTGTCTTATTGACCTTAGATATCCAGAATATATCATGAAGCACAAATTATATTGTTAAGGAAAAAACACATTAAGGGGAAAAGCTGCAGAATGCATGTGCAGCAGCACCCCACATTTTCCCCAGCACCTCATATTTGTGTGTACACATTTGTACAAGGAAACTTCAAAAAGATCATGGAAAATACAATTAAAAATAATGCAAATATTTCCATGAACTTTTTGAAGTAGCCTCATATACATTTACGGGTGTGGAGATACTGGTCACCACAGAGAGGAAGCAGTGTAGGGGACAGAAAATGGAAGAAGGGTGGAAAGGCTGTTATTACTTTATATACTTCACTATTGTTTAAATTGCTTTAATGGGTGTATATTTTAAAAATTAAGAGTGATTTTTAAAACTCCCACCTCTGCCACTGATTAACAGTGGGATTTGGGCATGTCACTGCCCGAGCCTCAGTTTCTCCATCTGTAAAATGGAAATCCCAGTGTCTGTGTTATGGACCCCCTGTGAGGGTTAAAGGCATCAGGGCACACAGCAAAGGGGAGGGGGGAGGGAAAGCAGAGGTCACACCCCTGCAGCCAGCAGCCCACCCCTCACAGGGCACTCACTCCGACTGCTGTGGGGAAGATTCTGCCTACATCCCCCACACCATTACCGATGGATGTTCATTCCACAGTGGCTGTCGCAGTATTATCAGAGCAGAAACCTTGAAACAGCTGGAACGTGCATCAAAAGGGGGACCGGTCGAATGAGTGTGGCAATCCATGCTATTGGCTACTAGAAAGCTGTTAAAAAGAATAACTTACACCTGTCTTATTGACCTTAGATATCCAGAATATATCATGAAGCACAAATTATATTGTTAAGGAAAAAACACATTAAGGGGAAAAGCTGCAGAATGCATGTGCAGCAGCACCCCACATTTTCCCCAGCACCTCATATTTGTGTGTACACATTTGTACAAGGAAACTTCAAAAAGATCATGGAAAATACAATTAAAAATAATGCAAATATTTCCATGAACTTTTTGAAGTAGCCTCATATACATTTACGGGTGTGGAGATACTGGTCACCACAGAGAGGAAGCAGTGTAGGGGACAGAAAATGGAAGAAGGGTGGAAAGGCTGTTATTACTTTATATACTTCACTATTGTTTAAATTGCTTTAATGGGTGTATATTTTAAAAATTAAGAGTGATTTTTAAAACTCCCACCTCTGCCACTGATTAACAGTGGGATTTGGGCATGTCACTGCCCGAGCCTCAGTTTCTCCATCTGTAAAATGGAAATCCCAGTGTCTGTGTTATAGACCCCCTGTAAGGGTTAAAGGCATCAGGGAACACAGCAAAGGGGAGGGGGGAGGGGAAGCAGAGGCCACACCGCTGCAGCCAGCAGCCCACCCCTCACAGGGCACTCACTCTGACTGCTGTGGGGAAGATTCTGCCTACATCCCCCTCCACAAAGGCCACCCCCACACCACCTTCCCTGGCCACTCGTTTGCTGCCTAATGACCTCGGCAAATGTCCATCCCTCTCTGAGCTCCAGTTGGCCCTCCTGGGAAAAGTCAGGTGCCTCCCGTGTACCCCCTCTGTGTGCCCAGGTGGTTCCAGGCCTGAGCAGGCTCTTCAGTGCAGCCCCTGGATGGCCAGTGAGGGAGCGAGAGGGCAGAGCCCTTGGGTAAACACGGCTTGTTATGCAAAAGCTCAGAGCTCTGCCCGGCAAAGCTCACCTGAGATGTCTGGAACCAGCCCATGAATCCCAAAGCGCTTTGCAAACACAGCTTGAGCGGACGGCTGCCCTTTGGGAATTGGGGTTAAATTCTGGGCTTCTGCCTTGAAGAGCATAAGATTTGCTGGATTCTACCAGGGAGAGGAAAAGAGGAGCAGGAAGGAGAGGAGGAAGAAGAAAGGGGGGGCAGGAGAGGACAGAACGGGGGGGGAGGAAGAGGAGCGAACATCCCCCATCTTGTCCCTCGAGAGGCAGAGATGGGGCACAAACTGGAGATCAGACAGGAATGTGGGCGCCTTCAGGGAGGAGTGACCCCCGTGTAAGGGCCAGGCTGGACACTGTCCACCCGGCAGAGGCTCCCATGGACGGATGCCAGGGAAGAGGCCCTGGACCCTGCGTGCAGATGCCACGACACCCCAGACTTAGATGGCACCCTAAGGAGCAGGAGGGGAGGAAGTCCTGAATCGACTGAGCTTAAGCCTGAAATGACTGAGTTTACCTGGAATTGCCTGAAATTACATTTTCTGCCCTTGGGCAGAAAGGGAGCTTGGGATGGAAATGCGGTTCAGTGATAGAAAAATAAAGCTACAGTTCTTGGCACACCAGAGTACGTGGGTTGAAATTCATACTCACTAGATACACGGCCCCTAGATTAAAAAATAATAAAAAGAGTAGCTGGGGAGAGGAACGGCCCCAGACCCCACCTGCTCAGCCTCCCCCTTGCCCCATGTGGAGGCTCTGGAAACACAGTTTTCCGTCTTCTACCCCAGGCCAAAGGGCGTGCTGCGCGCCTCCCATCCCGCTCTTGGGCTGTCTCTCTTTCCCCGCGTCTGAGTTGTCGCCACAGCCCAGAGCAGACTGGAGGCCCCAGGTCCTGTCCCAGGAGCAGAGCTGGGCAGGCCCACGTCCATTCAGAACCTCACGATATGTCCAGCAAAGCGGTGCTCCCCACCCCCAGAGGCCTCGGGCCCCTGCAGCAGGGTTTCTCAGCCTTGAATTTAGGGCTGGGTAATTCTGTGTTGTGGGGACTGCCCTGGGCACTGCAGGATGTTTAGCAGCATCTCTGACCTCTACCCACCAGACATCAGTTGCACCCTCTCCACCTCCAATTATGACGACCAAGAATGCCTGGGTAATTCTGTGTTGTGGGGACTGCCCTGGGCACTGCAGGATGTTTAGCAGCATCTCTGGCCTCTACCCACCAGACATCAGTTGCACCCTCTCCACCTCCAATTATGACGACCAAGAATGTCTGCAGGCATTGCCAAATGTTCCCTGGAGAGCAAAATCCTCCCTCTCTTCTTCTCCCTCCTGTTTAGAATCTCTGCTCTAAAGGGCTTCCTTGGCCTCTTGCTGTTTTATGAAGGTCATTCAGGCCTGGGGCTGCCAGAGGGTGCTCACCTGAGCCACTCAAAGACCTGGCACCGGTCACTTGAAGAGGCCTGTTCAGTAGGAGACAAAAGCCAGCGCTCTGACCCTGGCAGAAGGGGCGATGGAAAGAGAGGCCCAACCTGCATTTGGGGAGGTCTTCCTCCAGCCCTCTCCCGAGGCCCAGGGTGACTGTGGTCTCAGCCTCAGCAAGGAGCCAGGCCCTGTTCTGTGTGGTCCTGGTCCTGGCAACACGGTGCATGTGACCAACTTGCTGTTTCAGGAGCCAAGGCCTAGTGTCACTGGGTTGGGGAGGGAGCAGATGGCCGGTCTTTGGGAAGACCAGCTCACAGGGTGAAGATGTCGGTCCCAGCCACACTCCTGAGCAGAGCACCAGGATATGCCACACGGCTCCATGCTCCCACCTGCACACTGCACCCCTATCACACCACCCAGGAGAATCCCACAGCACCAGACCCGAGACCTAGAGCTCAGTCATGCCTTTCACACACACATTATTGAGCATTTACCATATCCATGATTCTTGATGCAGGGGCCATGTTAGTGATCAAGACAGACACAATGATGTCCTCATGGAGCATAACTTCTAGAAGGGAAAGTTAGGCTATGGATGGACGGATGGATAGGTGGACGGATGGAAGAATAAACAGACCAATGGATGGATGAATGGATGGACGGGTGGATGAATGGTGCTATGAACTGAATGTTTGTGTCCCCCCCACCCCTAAATCCATTTGTTGAAAAC
>NW_007734432.1:27932-30797 GCF_000696425.1 Galeopterus variegatus
GATGAGAGAAGAAGGGAGGGACAGAGGGAGAGAGGAAACAAAGGGAAAGACAAGAGGGAAGGGCTCATCCCAGCCCATGTCCACTCAGAGGCACATCCGAAGGACCACGGGTAAAGAGTCACCCTCATGCAGTGGCCAAGAACTAACCAAAGCCAGGGCTTCCTGGGTGACCCAAGGAACTGACAGCTATGCTTTCTCCAGGAGCCCAACCCTGGGACAGGCCCCTCTTGAGGCCCTGGTCAAGAGCTAGGNACCCAGATGCCCTTCAGGATCTCAAACTCAATGCATCTCCAAAAGGAACCTTATTCCTCCCGAAAACCTGCCCCTCCTATAGTTTCCCCATCTCAGATTCTAGAAACACCTTCGATGCCAGGCCCAGCCAGGAACTGTGGGTGCCGCCTTTTCCCTCACGCTCCCGTCCCGTCGGGTCCCAAGTCCAGTTCTGCACCATCCCCCATGTCTGTGTCTGCACCCAGTGCTGGAGCTCTTCCCATCCCATCCCCGGCACCTGCAGGGCTCCTGGCCCCAGAGAGGCGGCATCATGCAGTGGTGAAGAAGCTGCCTGGTTCAAAGCCCAGCTTCAGCGTGACCATTAGCTGTGTGATACACAATAAGTTTTGCAGCCTTTCTCAGCTTTCTTATCTTTAAAATTAGCATAATCATAGTACCTACCTCACAGGGTTGTGGGGAGGACTGAGTGTGTTATACAGTGACACCCTCGGAACGGTGCCTGGAACATAACAGCTGTGCAGTAAGTGCCGGCTGCTGTTCATTCCCCCAATGCATCCTGTGTGCTGCAGGAAGTGGTCTTCCCAACCTGCAAACCTGACCTTCAGCTCCCACTAGACCCTTCACAATCAGTGACCACTTGCATGACTTAGCAAATCACCCCAAGATATAGCAGCTTAAAACAAGAAATATTTGTTATCTCACCCAGGTTCTGTGGGTTAAGACTGAAGAACAGCTTCACTGGGTGGCACTGGGTGGTGCTGGGTCTCTCATATGGCTGTAGTCAATGTGTCCATGGGGCCACAGCCATCTGCAAGCTTGACCGGGGCTGGAGGATCCATTTCTGAGATGGCTCGTTCATGCTGTCCTTGGCTGGGGACTCAGTTTCTCATCACATGGACTCTCCATAGGGCTGCTTGACGTGGCAGCTGGCTTCCCTCAGAGCAACTGATCCAGGAGCGAGAGGAAGAAGGAAGCCAGAGTGCCTTTCAGGATCCAGTCTTGGGAATGATAGTCCATCACTTCTGCCACACTTCATCACATGCCAACCTTGATACGGTTTGACACCATTTTGGAGGCTGGCTCCACACCTCTCCAAGCCCATCTCTGCCAACTGCACAACTTCCAGGTAACACTTCTGGAACATAGAACTACTGCATTTCACTGCATGGGCCGTGCCTCCAGGCCTTTGCACATGCTGTTCCCTCTACCTGGAATGCTGTTCCCTCGCAGCTCAACCTAGCCAAGGTCTACCCGTGCTTAAAGACTCAGACAGGGATTTCTTTTCCAGAAAAGCTTCTTGACCCTCATAGGCCAGGTTAGGTATCTTGCCCTTGCTTCTGACTGTCACAGCAACTAAGGGGCCAACAATGATGCTAATATTAACACTTCCTGAGCACTTACTATGTTCTAGGCACTGTACTAAATGCTTTACACATCATAACTCATTGGTTTCCCAACAGCCCCATGAGGTAGGTACCATTTTATAGATGAGGAAACTGAGGCTCAGAGACAGTAGTCATTTGCTTAAGGTCACGCAGCTGGTGAGAACTAGAGTCCAAAGTCAAACCCCAGCCATCTGAGTCTTCTGTGTTAATACAGTGCCAGGTCTCTTTCCTTGACCGTGAACTCCACAAGGGACAGAACTTTGACTGATTTATCCCTGTGCTTCCAATGCCTAGGACATGCCCAGCCCACATGGAAGAGAGAAGGAAAAAGGGTTAAGAGGGAGGAAGAAAGAAAGGAAGGAATGGAAGGAAGAGAGAAAGAGGAAAACAGAGAGCAGGGCCTGATGGTTGAGGATCCAGGCAGGATACTGAGCAGGCTGCCTGGTCTACCCTTCAGTTGGTCCTCATCTCTGTACAACTGTGAGATCCCCAAGGCCGCAGTCTGCTCACCGAGCCCTCCCCCTGGCTGCAGAGGGAGAAGCTCCCTGCCTCACTGCACCCCGTTCCTGCAGACTTTTGTAGTACCAGCTCTTAATTTTATGTCTGCTTAGCCACTTGTCCTATTAAAGGAATCATTTAATTAACTCCAAGAAATGTAATTAATTTTAATTGTTCATGATAATTCATTGTTTAATACCCTATTAATAATTTTAAAAAATCTTAATGCCCAGTTACTGTCCTATAATAGGATAATTAAACACTTCACTTTCAAGTGTATCCACATCTCTTCGGTCTTCAGAGCAAAGCTCCCTAGACTTGACCTGTGATGTGCTCGTGTGGAAGCTCCCAAAAGTGGTGACTTTATTTGATTCTCTCAATTTCTTTTCCTCTAGAGAAGGATGGGGTGGCCCAGAAGTTAGCAAAGAGCTCTACAGCAGGCACAGGAGACAGGATGCTGCTGCATCAGAGGTGGGAGAAGGCCCTGGAGAGGTGCCCTGTGCACCCACCCACACCAGGGCAGGCCTCTCCCTCCCTGGCCACACAGCATTGCTGTGACCTTGGACAAGCGTGTTAACTATGCAGTCAGTTAACACACATTATTGAGCATTTACCATATCCATGATTCTTGATGCAGGGGCCATGTTAGTGATCAAGACAGACACAATGATGTCCTCATGGAGCATAACTTCTAGAAGGGAAAGTTAGGCTATGGATGGACGGATGGATAGGTGGACGGATGGAAGAATAA
>NW_007734432.1:31384-33977 GCF_000696425.1 Galeopterus variegatus
TGGATGGATGGATGGATGGATGGATGGATGGATGGGTGGGTGGATGGATGGATGGATGGATAAATGGATGGATGGGTAGGTGGATGGAGGGTGGATGGAGGGTGGATGGAGGGACAAGCCAACAAATGACTAAATAAATTCAAAGAGTGATAGTGCTCTGAAGAAAATAAAACAGGAGATGGTAAGGGGGGTAAAAGAAGGGGGTTGCTTTTTAGCTAGACTGATCATAAAAGGCTTTTGAAGAGGGAACATTTGCCCTGAGATCTGTAACATGATGGGGACTCACTTTAAGAAGATCCAGGAGGGTTGCATTCCAGGCAGCGGGAATAGCGGGTGTAGACACCCTGAGATGGGGATAAGTGTGCTGTGTGTGAGCAACACAGAGAAAGCCAGAGTAGCCCAGGAAGAGACAGCAAGGAAGAGGAGAAGGAGAAGG
Source organism: Galeopterus variegatus (assembly GCF_000696425.1). Classification (NCBI taxonomy): domain Eukaryota; kingdom Metazoa; phylum Chordata; class Mammalia; order Dermoptera; family Cynocephalidae; genus Galeopterus; species Galeopterus variegatus. Next base: position 31,821 of record NW_007734432.1, read on the forward strand.
TAGGAGAGCAGGGCAGGGATGGAGCATGCGGGACCTCGTAGGTTAGAGGTCAGCAAACTATAGGCTGTGGGCCAAATCCGGTCTACGACCTGTCTTGTAAATAAAGTTTTATTGCAACACAGTCATGCCCATTCGTTTATGAATTGTCTGTGGCTGCTTCTGTGCTACAACAGCAGCATCTGATAGTTATGACAAAGACCATATGGTCCACAAAGCTGAAATATTTACTATCTTGTCCATTATAGAGAAGGTTGCCAGCTCCTGTCGCAGGGCGTTGAATTTTATTCTAACTGCAATGGAAGCCCCTGGAGGGTTTTGAGCAAGGGAATGTCACAATCTAATTTATATTTTAAAATATCACTCTGGCAGCTGGGTGGAGAGAAGACAGGAGGGTGGCAGGCAGGGAGCACAGTGAGCAGGAGCTTTGCAGGCGATGGTGAAGATTACTGCAAAAAGATGGTGAGAAGTGGGCGGAGGAGCACACTTGCAGAGGACCCAACAGGACGTGAGGACAGGTTTGATGTCACTGCCCTCCTCCCAGCCACGGTTGCCTCATTGCTAAGGCAAAGCTGACTGACCCCATGCCCTAAACTGTGGGAGGTTATAAGGTAGGGAAGAGGGGAATGTGGAGAACCAGAGATGGACGGCACCTCCACCTCCACCCAAGGTAGCCCAGCAAGTGCTCGAGTTGAGGGGAGAATAGAAACTCCCTCAGAGGCAGGGCTGGCTGTCCAAAACTCCATGATCACAGTGAGTACTGGGTGGGTGCAAAGCCCAGTGTGAGAAGGGTCAAGTGCATGTCAAGTCTTTGAAGAAATGAGAAGTTCGTGCAACCTAGTTCATTCATTCATTCATTCATTCACTCAAAAATGTACGGCATGTGGAGCCCTTTCCCAGACACTGGGGAAAGAGTGGAGAACACAAACAGTTTCTAGGCCTGGGCTCTCCTGAGCTCCCAGGCTAGTGGGGGAACTAGATGTAAATCTTGTAGTCACACAAACTAATGCAGAAATGCACGCATGGCAAAGGCTGTGGAAAGGTGTGTGGGCTTCAAGAAGCTCATGCAGAGAAACCAGACCTCGGCAGGGAGGCAGGTGGGTCAGGGATGTCTTTCTGGAGAAAATGATGTTTAAGCTGAGATTAAATGAAATTTTTCTGAAGAGGAAAGAGAAGAGTGCTCCAGGCTGAGTACACAGCAAGTCCAAAGGCCTTGGGGTAGGAGGGAGTGTGACGGGTACAAAAGGCTGTGAGATGGCCAGTGAGGGCAGTGGAACATGGGACAAGGTGGGGCTGGTGGGAAGGCAAGAGGTAGCCCTTGTGGGGTGGGGGGACTATACTACAGGGGAAATCTCACTGTTTCAGAAGTCCACCTTAGGTCAGAGGAGGGCTGTGTGTCATGTTGTTCTCACTCGGAGACCCAGGAGGACATAACCTACACCCGGCTCAGCAAGCCATAGCTCACTGGCCAAATTCCAACCCTTAGCCCAATGGTGCAGCACACAGTGACATACCTCCTGCAGGAGCCAGAGCAGAGCTGGGAGGGGCTGCAATTGAGGCTTCCTGGGGGAGCCGGGCTGGGGCCAGGCCTCTGAGGACAGGCTGGACTCAGCCAGGCAGTGGAGGAGGAGGAAGGGGGAGAGTCCCCCAGGAGCCGGAAGACGGACTGTAGACTCAGGCCATGGCTTCAATCCAGTTTCTTGGAGTAAAGGAGAGAAGAAGTAGCAGAAATCTATCTGGGTCTCACAACTCCAAAGACATCCCTGGAGCAGTCACTCGCTCGTTCCAGAAATATCTACTGGGAATCTAATATGGATATAGCAGTGAATAAAACAGACAAAAATCCTTGCCCTTGTGGAACCTTATATTTCACAAAAATGCATTGAGCACCTATTGTGTGCCACGATCTGGGTGCTGCGGCAGCGAACACAAAATCCCTGCTTCCCTGCTCATGGGAAAACCACCATTCTTAATCATAATCACCTACTTAGTGCCTAAGAGGTAGAACACGGTAAATCCAAGGGTCCCTCTTACCTATGGCCGTATGTTCTGGGATGGTTAATTTTATGTGTCAACTTGGCCAGGCTGTGGTGCCCAGCTGTTTGGTCTCACAGTCTAGATGTGGCTGGGAAGGTATTTTTTAGATGTGATTAACATCCA
>NW_007734432.1:34336-36914 GCF_000696425.1 Galeopterus variegatus
GCGAACACAAAATCCCTGCTTCCCTGCTCATGGGAAAACCACCATTCTTAATCATAATCACTTGCTTAGTGCCTGAGAGGTAGAACACGGTAAATCCAAGGGTCCCTCTTACCTATGGCCGTATGTTCTGGGATGGTTAATTTTATGTGTCAACTTGGCCAGGCTGTGGTGCCCAGCTGTTTGGTCTCACAGTCTAGATGTGGCTGGGAAGGTATTTTTTAGATGTGATTAACATCCACGATCAGTTGGCTTTAACTAAAGCAGATTACCCTCCATGCTGTGGGTGGGCTCATCCAACTGGTTGAAGGCCTGAGAGCACAGACAGGTTTCCCAGAAGAAGCAGAAATTATGCCCCAAGATGGCAACACAGAAGCCCTGCCTGAGTTTGCAGGCTGCTGGGATTTAGACTTGCCAACCTCGATAATCTCGTGAGCCAACTCCTTAAAATTAATCAAGCTCAGTCGCCCAACTCTCCTTCTCTCTCTGTGGATTAATACGTGGTCCTATAGTCCATCTTCACCTGAGCCAAAGAGCCATTAGAAAACATCTGGCCCAACCCTTACTCCTCCGAGTGTACAGGTCGAGAAATTGAGGCCCAGGCCCAATAAGGAACTTTATAGGGTCACAAGTGGCAGAGCTAGAACTTGAATGCAGCCATAAACATTCCCACACCTCCGTCAGCCAAGAGCATCCAGCATTTCATCTGAGAGTCTGGGTTCTCTGGTAGAGGGAGATCTGTGACCCAGAACATTCCATGTGGAGGCAGTTAGCATAGCACCCCATCCCAAAGCCCACCCACCCCACCCTGGGCTGCTGCCTTGGCCGTGGAGGAAGAGTTCATCGTTTACTCACGGACATTTACTGCATATGCTGGGCTTCTGGCTCGGGTGGGAATTATTCTGTAATTTTCCAAGGCCCTTGGGGGAGACCTTTTGGCATTGGAGACTACTGCGGGTGGAAGAGCCCCCAGATGAACTGCCGCCACCTCCCAGAAAGACCACCCCCCACCCCATGGCTCCTGATCCAGCCTGCCCAGGGTGGCTGTGGGGCAGGCCCTAAATTCAGGGCCAGGAGATGGCTGAGGGATTCAGTGAGGGGACAGTGGGTGGCCCAGGCCCACTCAACTCACTACGCTGATCTGAGCGAGGCCAGCTACAGAGCTATTCCTCTACAGGGCTGGCCCAGTGGGAGTTTGGAGGGAGGAAGGTGGAGGGAGGTTGGGCCAAGTGTTGTTTCTGAGAAGCCAACTCCCCTGCCATATGTGCACACATCCGGAAACAGGGGGACACATGCAGGGAGGGACAATGTCCTTTCGCACACACACACATACACACAGACAGCAGCCAGCCAACTAGCTTCCCTGGAATTATCCTCTTCCCTGTCTATCCCTTCCAGGCTCTGGAAGAGAATGACGTATTTGCACCCTTGCAAGGGGACAAGGGTGGGGAGGTCCACAGAACTCATCACCTCCAACCCTGCCCCCAAAACAAGCCTCGACCCGCCCTTTTCGCAGCAGGCAGTGGGTTTGAAAAGATGAGACCAGGCTCCTTCCTCTGTGTTTGGGCTCCTTCCTTTGGAGTCTGAACCTAGGGTGAGGGTTGGGGGTGTGGAGTGCAGAGACAGGGACTGGCTCATAGAGGGAGAACTAATGACCCTGTGGTCCCCAAACCCAGCATGTTCCGACCCACACCCATCCTGACCCAGAAGCCACATGGCAGAAAGAGGGCCCAGAGAATCAGAGAACACAGGCCCTGCCATCTCCTGAACACCTACTGTGTGCCAAGGGCTGGGACAGGCAGGTTGCAAGCACCACCTCTGTGAATCTTCTTAGAAATCCCCCGGCAAGCCCCTTCCCTCCACGTCACGTATGAAGGAGCTGGGGATCCCAACACCTAAATAGCACAGAGCTCTAGTGGCAGCCTGAGTCAGCGAGTCCCTACTATTCCCCTTCACCTGTTGTATTTGGTTAACTCATATTTATTGAGCACCTGCTGTATACCTCATGAACAAGACAGACAGGGCCCCTGCCCGCCTGGAGTTTCACAAACACTTAAAGATCCTGCTGTTCCCTGCAGACACAAGGGCAGTGAGGGGTGGCCTGAGCCCTGAGAGGACCTGGGGAGCCTGTCCTCTGCTGGGCAGCAGGGGAACATCATTTGAGCCCTTGAACCCTCCACCTTGCCCTGCCTGGTCTTTGGGGGTCAGATATGGTCAACTCAGGGGATGGCAAGGGACGGACTGCATCCCACCCCACAAAACAATACAGGGAGATGCCATCTGCCTGCCCAGCCTTCCCCAAGCCAGGGGATGGGGGAGTGGGGGCGCCTGCACATGGCTCTGTGCTCTCCCCTGCTCTTCCTTCTCCCCCAGCAGGAGCTCCAGATCCACGGGCCCAGGATCTTCTTAATTTCTACATAGAAGCAAGTACTGCGGCTACATCCCCACCCTAAGCACTTAAATATACAATTTACTTGAAAGAATTATATACTGCCAGCTGCCTTTAAAATAGAGAAAAGGCCCCCCACAGAACTGTTTCCTTTCCTCAAGTGGCATCCTCTTCTGCAGAGAATCTGTCCGG
>NW_007734432.1:37058-44673 GCF_000696425.1 Galeopterus variegatus
CTTCACCTGTTGTATTTGGTTAACTCATATTTATTGAGCACCTGCTGTATACCTCATGAACAAGACAGACAGGGCCCCTGCCCGCCTGGAGTTTCACAAACACTTAAAGATCCTGCTGTTCCCTGCAGACACAAGGGCAGTGAGGGGTGGCCTGAGCCCTGAGAGGACCTGGGGAGCCTGTCCTCTGCTGGGCAGCAGGGGAACATCATTTGAGCCCTTGAACCCTCCACCTTGCCCTGCCTGGTCTTTGGGGGTCAGATATGGTCAACTCAGGGGATGGCAAGGGACGGACTGCATCCCACCCCACAAAACAATACAGGGAGATGCCATCTGCCTGCCCAGCCTTCCCCAAGCCAGGGGATGGGGGAGCGGGGGCGCCTGCACATGGCTCTGTGCTCTCCCCTGCTCTTCCTTCTCCCCCAGCAGGAGCTCCAGATCCATGGGCCCAGGATCTTCTTAATTTCTACATAGAAGCAAGTACTGCGGCTACATCCCCACCCTAAGCACTTAAATATACAATTTACTTGAAAGAATTATATACTGCCAGCTGCTTTTAAAATAGAGAAAAGGCCCCCCACAGAACTGTTTCCTTTCCTCAAGTGGCATCCTCTTCTGCAGAGAATCTGTCCGATCCTCTAATTGCACCATCTGTGCTGGGAAGGGCTGGGGGCTCGGGGCTGGAAGATAGTCTCTTCCCCTCCAATTTTGTTTTAATTCTACATCTCCACCTGCAGGGCTCCTGCTGGGCAGCCCTCCCACTCTGACTCCACAGCTGCCGGTCCCACTGCCCTTGGACATGGCTGGACTGACACTTCATCCCTTGGACTCTCTCTCTCCATCTTGGTATGTGTGGGGTTAACCCCGCAGCGCCTGCCCTGTGGGACCCCCCAGCCCCAGACTCAGGTCAGCTATGTGTGTCCTACATTCTACCCCTTGCAGACTCTTCTGAAAGCCAAGCTGGACATGACCCCCAGAGACTGTCTGCCCTCGGGAAGCACAGACTTTTTCACCTTTTGCTGCCCTGTAAATAAGACCCCAGGAAGGCATCGACTCCAGAGACCCAGCTCCTCATTCCCACTCCCCAGGTTACCCATCTCAGCCCCATGGACTCAACACACCCAGTTTGTGACCCTTCCTGGCTGGGTGACTCAAAGAAAGCTGCTTAACCTCTCTGAACTTGTGTTTCTCCATGAGAAAAACAACACACTCCTTCTATTCTCCCAACCACCTTTCTTGCTTAGGATTTTGGAAAGTAAATGAGGATTGGGGTCGAAGTCAATAATTAAGGAGATGACCCCAGGAAGCACATCTGAGTTCCAGCTCACAACCCATCAGCATAGGAGGGGACCCAGGGGAAGCTGGGCAGGTGGCTCATGCCATTCTGACCAGACGCACACCTTTGCCACCTGCATCAGACAGATGGACAGAGATCTTCTGTCCCTGTTACCTTGGCCCCTTGAGACGTGACAATATCTTGATCATAACCTACATGCCAAAGAGTGTGGACTTCTTTTATTGATTAATCAGACAGACTCAAAAGATCACCAAACATTGTCCCTGAGTGTCAGTGCTGTGCCACTTCTGTCGGCCCTGGGGTTGCTGCAGTGAACAAAACAGACCAAGTCTCGTGGAGCCGATGGGCAAAGGGCGGTGGAGAGGGAGGGGATGTTTGCAGACACACAATCAACAAGCAAACAAACAAATCATTCCAGGTCTTGATAAATGCTCTGTAGAAAAAAAGAGCAGGCTGATGTAACAGCGTGACTCTCTGGGGAGGGCAAGTGCATGACAAGATGAACCAACTGAGGTCAGCTATGGGGCTCAGCCATGCAGGGATCTGGGACAAGGTGCTCAGGCCGAGGAAAAGGAGGCAGCACATGCAAAGGTCCTGAGGAGGGAATGCTTCATGATGGTTGAAGGTAACCAGATGTTAACACGAAAATATTTTGGTCTCAGTTTTGAGGCCCCAAGACAAGAAGTGCCAACCGTGTCCTCATTCCAAGGTGAGGTGTGAGACCACCCGTTGGTCTCAGTTTTGAGGCCCCAAGACAAGAAGTGCCAACCGTGTCCTCATTCCAAGGTGAGACCACCCAAGCAGGATTTGCAAAGAAGGGCCGAGAACTGGCCTTGCAGCCCTAAGCTGATCACCCACCTCTAGCTTAAAAGAGGCTGCAGAGGTCAAGAGAGGGCTGGAGATGAGGCAGGGAGTTCCTGGGAGAGCTGCTGGAGTTCCGAGAGCCCCCTACCAAGAGAGAAGGGGGCGATGCCTGTCCTTCCCGCAAGCCCAGGCAGGTGGGCTTCAGTAAGCTCCTTGGACAGCTAGATCTGCCTCCCTCAGGTGGGGGCACAGCAATGATATGAGCCTCACCCAGGAAAAGTTAAGATGACAAGGTGGGGGAGGGGAGGGGACACCTAAAACCTGTTGTTTGTCATAGCAACGCATTTCACCAGGACCAGATGTGCACCACAGAGAGAGTGGGCAGATCAGGAGGGTCCCCAGAGGGCAAAGAGGCCCCAGCAGAAAGCAGCTAGAGACACATGACAGGAGGTCAGCCAGGGGAGCTACAGGTCTGAGGAACCCACAAAAGTCCCCCAAGAGAGGAAGGGTAGGTGCCCTGGCCCCAGCTCACAACAGGGCCAGGCAGGTAAGAATTCTCCTGCCCTCCTGCGCCTCCTTCTCTCCTCCAGCTTTTCCCACCTCTGACCCTAAAGGACAGGACCCTCAGAAAATGCTGCTAGCAATGGGGAAGGTCAAGCAGAGCAGGGGGGAAATTGGCATCCTGACCACACCCGCTCCCAGCACCCCAGCAGACCTGACTGAGGGACTGGAGAATCCTCGAGTTTAAATGAATGCAGTTGGAAGTTTTCACTCTTCCATGGGATTGCACATAGCAGAGGTGACCAGAGGAAGCTTCACTGCCCAAGAGTGACCAGGAAAGCTATGGGACTTATTGTAGATTTTACCCCATGGCAAAGGATAAACACCGCCCCACAGAGCAAGTTGGAACAGGACACAAGGCAGAAAACACAGCTGTGATCCTGGAACCTACAAGTCCCATCTGCCTGAAGCAGCAGTGAACCAGGGTCAGAAATCAGGCCAGCGCAGCCAGAACGAATGTGGAGGCAAGAGGGTAGGCCTGAAGCTGTATTCTGTCCCACAATGATCACAATCAGCCCCAGGGTAGGTATCTCTGTCTGCATGTCACAGACAAGAAATGCACTCAGTGGAGTTATGTGTTTTGCAGCGAGTCCACCTGCTGGGAAGCGATGGAGGGAGATGGGATCCAAAACACGCTTCTGGCTCCCTCCATGCTCCATGTTATAGGGTCTGCATGAGACAAAGGGGGCTAGAAACAGGGAGGGGCAGAGGGAGAGAGGATAAGAAACAAGTCTGTGGGGGGGGTGCGTGGGGGCCCTGGGGATACTTCCCAGAACCAGCTTGTCCTTCCCCAGGCAGCCCCGCACTCCACCCCATGGCAGAACCCCAGCCTGGCTCAGGCTGGTCCTCAAGGCACCTATTCCCAAACTCTCAGTCAGGGACTCCAAGGGGGAACCTGGATAGCACCCTGGGGAACTGCCCCAGCAGGGTGGTAACACTGTCCCTTTAAGAGCTGTGCCCAGCTGGCACTACTGTATCTGCTGCCAAGGCCACCAACCCCGCCACCACCAAGCTGGCTGGCTGCTAATGGGCTGGAACGGGTCAGGCTTGTCCTTTGATGTGGAAGAGGCAGCAGAGATAAACAGATATACACCCTCCTCCTTCACCTCCTGGTGAGCTCAGGGCAACAGGCAGGGGCGAGATCCCCAAAGCCAGCACTCTTAGGCCAGGGCTGTGACTTGTGGTCATTTGGCCACCTCTGTACCTCCTTTTCACCAGGTACTTTAATACATTAATAACAATAACTGACCTTAGATTAAAAGACGTCTTCCTATCCAGGATGCCATAACAATCTTAGGAGCTAGGCAGAATACTAGCCCCATTTCACAGATGAGCAGACTGATGCCCTCAGAGAGGCAAAGTGATCTTGTCAAGGCCATCCAGCTGGTAAGTGGTGCTGCCAGAATTCTTGTTCAGTAAAATGGACCAAGAAGTGAAAGGACAGTGTCTGCACAGAGCCCCACTCCCTACAGGGCCAAGTACCAGTTCAAGGAGAGTAGTTAAACTGAGTTCTTATCCTGCTGGGCTACTAATGTGCTATGTCTTTAGGCAAGCCAAACCTCCTCTCTGGGCTCTGGTTTTCCCATCTGTTAAACTGGGAGGCGGGAACAGCTGCGCCATCTGGCTGGAACATTCTATGAATCTTCCCACCCACAGAAATCTCCCCAAGAGCTCAAGGGACAACCCCGTTCTTCCACAAATAACATGAGAGAACCTTCATGTAATGAACTGAATTGTGTCCCCCCCCCCCCACCCACAGAAATCTCCCCAAGAGCTCAAGGGACAACCCCGTTCTTCCACAAATAACATGAGGGAACCTTCATGTAATGAACTGAATTGTGTCCCCCCCTCAAATTCATATGTCGAAGCCCTAACCCCTGGTACCTCAGAATGTGACTATATTTGGAGACAGGACCTTTAAAGAGGTGATTAAGGCCAAACGAAGCCTTTAGGGCAATCCCTGACCCAATCTGACCAGGGTCCCTACGAGAACAGGAAGAGACAGCAGGGGCAGCCAAGCACAGAGAAAAGGCCACGTGAGGACATAGGGAGAAGGTGGCCACCCGCAAGCAGGGACAGAGGACTCAGAGGAAACCAACCCTGCTGGCACCTTGACCTTGGACTTTTAGACTCTAGAACTGAGTGAAAATAAATTTCTGTTGCTTGAGCCCCCCAGCCTGTAGTATTTTGTTATGGCAGCCCTAGCAAACTAACACACTCTAAATTCTGCCTGATCCAAAGAGGGAACACTGAAGGGCAAAGTGGGGCTGGACGGGAGGCAAACTTGCCTAACCTTTGCCAAGGTTGCATGTCACAGGCAAAGGCACAGAACTATGGAAGCTCCACTGCCTTCGGGATAAAAGCACACTCCTCAACTGAGCATTCAAGGTCCCCAGATCCGTACCTACCACCCAGCAACTGTCCCAGGTCATGTTTGCTCTTGACAGAACCACTGGCCAGCCTTCTAACTCCCAGGCTGTCCTCTGCACCTTTGCACAGGCCATTTCCTCTGTCTTGAATGTCCTTCCTTGTCTTAACTCTTACCCATTCTCCAGACTCAGCCCAATGGCACCTCCTCCAGGAAGCCTTCGTGGGCCCTCCCGAGCTGGGTAATCAACCCTCGCCTGCACTTCCACAGGGCTCTGGGCTTCTCCAATGTTGTGATCAGTTTCCTGGATGGTTTTCTACACTGGATTGTGAGACTCTAAAGATCTGAGTCTGCCTGTGCCGTAACCATTCTGTTTCCAAGGGTCTGACAGAGTGCGAGTGCTTGGAACTTGGGTAAATGGAAAGATGAATAGAAGGAAAGAAGATTGGGAGGCTTGGACCCGTCTTCCCCAAAATGCCTGCTCACTGGAGCTGAGCATTATTGACTGTCAGAGCTGGCGAGGACTTTGGAGACCACCACCTTCAAACTCCTCATTTGCCACATGGAGAAGCCAAAGCCTGGAGAGGGGAAGTTGCCTGCTCAAGGTCGCAGGGATCAGAGACAGCCCAGTGGGTCCCCAGACTCCTGTCTCCCAGCCCAGTGCTCCTCGCACCATGTCATGGTCTCACCACCCGCCTCCTGGCCCCCTTGACAGGTGGAGTTTAATTATTTACGACGGCGCTTTATAGCTGCGGGTGAACCCACCGGAACATATTTTGTAAAAGTAATGAAGGCTCAGTAATGCGAGACCTCACTACAGCTCCCGTCACTAAATCTTGGCCCAGGAGTCGGCCAGACTGCGTAAATGGTTTTTTTCTTTCCTTTCTCTCTTTCGGAGAATTACAGAGTTTGCAGATTAGGGGTGGTTGCAGCACAAGGCATACCCAAGACATTTTTTCTCATTTAGGAGGGAAAGAGGCAGCCTTCACAGAATCGAAGTCTGAGTCTCCAAACTGGGGATCAGAACAGAGTGTCGGCTGCAATCCCGCCACTGACATCTCTCAGAGGTGCCACACCTAAGACAGGCAGGACACAGTCACTAAACCCTTGCTGTCCCCCACCCTGGGAGGGCAGAACAGACTCAGTGATGTGACCATGGAGCTGAGGAGAGAGGGCAGGCCTAAGAGTCAGAGACCTACGTCTCTGCTCTGCCCCTCTGGGCCTCAGTTTCCCCATCTGTAAATTGGGGAGCTGGAAGAAACCTTGCCTCTCCTATTTTCTTCTACAACATTGCCATGTTTTTCTTGCAACAACGATGAGATAACAGCTTTATTCCAGAAGGCCCCTGTGCAGTGAGCTTCCTGTAGGTCTCACTGAACCCACCCCACAATTCTACCAGGCAGATATTAACTTCATCATACACAAAAGCCAAGAGACTTATCCAAGGTCACAGTGCTGGAGAGTGGCAGAGCCAGGATTGGCACCCAGGCCTTCCGGCTCCAGAGCACATGCCTTTAACCACAGCTCTGCAACATGCTGACAGTTACAGCGGGCTGGGTGTTGTGACAGGCACTTCACATGCTGTGGCTCATCATGTCCTCCCAAGGATGACAAGGTATGTGCTCTCACCATCATGTATAAATGAGAAAATGGAGGCTCACAGTGAACCCAGATTTTCAGCCTGGGTCTCCCATCTAGCAACACAGCCTGAGGTCTCTCCACTCCACTTTGCTGTTGCCCCACAACTCCGAGGTAAGCTCTAGCAGCTACAGTTGAGTTGAGAGATGTAAAGTTCAACCTCCCCAAAACATCTGCGAAACAAAGGTGATGCTCCAAACTCATCACGTGCAAGGGCCGGGGATAGAGACTGAGCTGAGCAGGTGACGGTGTTTTGAACCAGACGGAAGAGAAAAGAAGAGACCTGGGCCAGCAGAAGGTGTCAAGATAGCAAGGTGTCAGGGGAAAGCGGTGAGGCACTTAGATGGAGGGTGTGCCTGGAACATTCCAGCAAAAGGGAGAACAGTGCCCAATGAACGGAAGTGAGCGTTGTTAACTAGATGACCTGATTTGGACCTTGGGTCTGCTACTAGTAAGTCAGCATCCAGGATTGCATCCATCACCACCCTGAGCTTCTCCGTTACCTCTATAAACAGGCCCATCTCCCCACAACAGAAAGTTCTACCAGGCAGCTAATGTAAAATACACATTCCTACAGATGAGAGGCTTTCAAACCCCTGAGAAAGTCAGTTCAATCAATGCACTCACAAGGCTATGCCAAAATCCTACAAGCAGCTAAACTCAATACATCCTGCTGCATGTTGGAGCCACACGCTTACTTGGTCCTCAGGAGAGAAGGAAGAGCTGGCCACCCATTCTCCGTGGAGACTACAGACGTGCTCTCGGGGAAGGAAGAAGCAGCCATTCATTCATTCGACAGACATTCATTGGGCAGGTACTGTGTGCTGGCACTGTTCTAAGCACTGGGGAGACAGCAGCCAACAAAACATTCCTGCCTTATGGAGCTTATGTCTAGTGGGAGACAAACATATAAAATTTAATTTAATTTAAAAATAAAGCAGAAAGAGGAA
>NW_007734432.1:45409-47640 GCF_000696425.1 Galeopterus variegatus
GTCTAGTGGGAGACAAACATATAAAATTTAATTTAATTTAAAAATAAAGCAGAAAGAGGAAAAAGAGGAGATGCGGGTGCTGTTACTGTGGATGCTGTTACCGTGTGAGGTGACATGGCCTTTCACAGGCTCGCTGTGGCCTGTGTGTTGAGGACAGTCTGTGGGGGCAGGGGGTGGGGGATGAAGGGGGGAAGCTGGAAGCATGTGAAGCTGGCAGGAGCCCCTTGCAGGAACCTGCATGAGAGGTGGTGGCCCATGGTGGTAGCTGTGGAGCAGGTGAGAAGTGGCTGTTTCCGGAGAGATGATGAAGTCAGAGTCAACAGGATGATTATTTACTGCCACTCTGGCTTATCCAAGGTGAATCTGCCTTTCAAGGTCTCGGCCACCAGGTCAACAGCTTGTCCTTGGTTGACATTGACATCCTGTCTTTCAACTCTAATCTGCCAGAAGCTAGGCAAGTTGAAGCTTTTCACATTAGGTGGCAGGTTCGAGCCACAGAGGTGGCAGCTCTAAGCCTCATCTGAGATGTGCAGTGCAGCTCTTGGTTGAAATCGGGCTTTCCCGAGGGGGTCCGTCTACATCTGGCATGATGCTGCTACCCTACAGCAAACTTACTGACCCACAGCCCCCAGCCATGACCGATAAGCTCAGAAGGACAAGTGTGTCTGTGCCAATGATCCCCCCATTAAGGCAGCTGAAAAGGAGATGAGTAATAATAACCACAATCACAACAAAAATAATAGCAGCCAACATTGACTGTACATCTACTAAGTGCCAGGCGCCCTGCTAAACATTTTGCTTACAGTAGTTCATATAATCTTTCAGACACCAAGAGGTGGGTACTATTATGATACTCATTTAGGAGATGAGGAGTTTGGAGCTCAGAGATGCTAAGTAATCAGTGTAAGGTCGCACAGCCAGGGTTGAAACCACAGCCACTCCTTCAGCCTTTCCCCTTCCTTGCTGAGTAGCTCTTCTTGCTTGGCCCCTTCCAGGGCTCCCAGGCAGACCCCCTTTCTCGTCTCATCATCACCTTTGGCCCTGGCTCCACTGTCCCTACCCTTTTTTTCTGAGACAGGGCCACTTCAACTCACACCCCCTGCATCCACATGCACAGACCCCCCACCGACTCCCCACATCAAAGCTTTCATCATTTCCTACCTGGAGTGAGATCACAATAACTCCAGGCAGAGAACCAGGTGTCTAGGAACAGGCACTATTTTTAGAGAGATGAAAGCCAAGTTAGTTGCTTATTGAAAAGATGACAAACTAATACCTTAGCCAGGCCCCCAGGGAACATCTTTAATGAATATGTAATGATGTTAGATATAATAATACCACAGGTGATTGTTTCCCCAACCACAGATGGCCAGGCTAAGTGCATACCTGCATACAACCCTGTTGTACGGACAGGACTGATGGCTAGTTGGGACCATTTTGCAGGTATGGAAACTGAGGCTCAGAAAAGCTAAGTAACCTACCCAGGGTTTCACAGCTAGTGGGGGGTGAAGCAACGATTCACAGTCTCCCTGCGTGCACAACTCACTCTCCCAACCACTGTCACACTGGCGAGGTGACAGAGCAGCCCGAATCACGTCCTCCTCAGCAGGTTAAACATCACACCTGCAATTTTGCTCTATTTACTTTCAACCAGCTCATTCTTTTCTCCATAAATCACACAGCGTCCTGCCCTTGTCAGCATCATCAAAGGCCCAATTAACCCTAAACGCTACGACCCCTTCTTTGTAGACTGTCCCCAGACTCACAGCTTCTCTGGCGGAGAATATTACAAAGCTGGTAGAAAACCAGTCCCACAAACACACGTTTATTCTATAGTGGGGGGAGGGGGAGTCGCAAGCATAAGAAAACCACCCACAGCAACTGAATTCCTACTGCTGAGCCTTTATTAGCAGCAATACAAGGCTGCAAAAGCAGCACAGGGCTTTCTACTCCCAGGTGGGGCTGCAGTCCCAGGAATTAGTCATGTTTTGACTGGTGGCATTGTGGAATTTATAATGGAGGCCCTGGAGAAATTAAACACGGATTACAGCCCACCCCATCCCCAGCTGAATGTCTGCTGTGGGAACATGCTACAGGGTTCCCTCGGGCCCTCCAAGAGCCTGATTTGCTGGCCCAGAGAGCTGGGCGAAGATCATGGTTCCACAAGCACAAGGTGACAGAGGGAGCAGATCTGGTCCGCTCCCCACCTCCCGGTCCACCCCTCCCCCCCC
>NW_007734432.1:48297-49996 GCF_000696425.1 Galeopterus variegatus
CCCCCCCCATCAAACCCTAGGGAGTGAGAACCAGTTCTGTCCTCTGTGTCCCCAGCATCCCCCGCCAGTGTACAGCAAGGCTTGCTGAAGTGAATCTGTGTCTTCAGTGCCATCAATGTCATCCTTCCTGGGTTAAGCATCATTCTCTCCTTGGAGGGAGGTTATGGTAGAGGAGAGAACTACAGAACTGGGGGCTCACTTCTCCCCTATTCAAGAGAAGTGGCCTGAATTTGAGTGAGTGCAGTTAACTCTGTCTTAATTAAAGGCAAGCATGGGCTCCACCTCTCATACTCTGATTTTAGGGCCTCTTTAAACTCTAAACCTCCCTGAGAATATATCAAGATCCAACACCTTGGTGGAAAAGTTCTTCAAAAGGACAGATTGAAAAGGAACCTTTGCTAGTAACAAAAACAAGCTTTGGGGCCTGTGCATCATGACACCTTCTGGCGTCTTTAGTCCTGGCTTTTTGTGGCAGACAGTGATTCAGGGAGAAAACAAACCCCTATTGAACAACTACTATGTGCCAGGCTCTGTGCTAAGCCATTTTATATGTAGTCTTCAGTTTAAAAGAGTCTAGGAAAGGGCCCAGGCCACAGAGTAGGTGCTTAATGAAAATTCATTGAGTGGATAAATGGCTGTAAGTCCCATATCAGCCTTATGAGTGTCAAAAGACAAAATTGTAACAAATTGAGTTTAAAGATCTTAATTGGCTTTTATTTGCAATTCTAGAATCGGTCAACACCTCATTCTATAAAATAGAATGAGTGTTCTGATGAGCTGAGCAGAAGAGTTTAACTTTATAGACAGAAAAGGGCTGAGGAAAGCAGAAACAGAAAACAAAAAGTGATTGGTCATTTCAGTTACTTTTCTTGTAAAGATTAAGCAGAGGGGACTTCCTTATCACGCTAGCTAAAATTGACCTGTCTGGGGATTCGGCTATTATTTCTCTCTCCCCTGCATTCTCAGGTGGTCAGATAAACAACTTAGTTTCAGCCTGGTGACATGGAATTTCAGCACAAGTAACTCCATTTTGGTTTGGTCTGTTGGGCCTGGTGCAGGAGCTCAGTCCAAATCAATGGCCTCCTGTGTGTTTTATTTAATATGAGGTAGGTATTATTATCACCACTTTACAGATGAGGCAACAAAACCAGAGAGGGTCAGTTCTTCACCCCAGACAACACAGCACGCAAGTGGGGAACAGAGATTCCAGCCTGTGACTGTCTGGCTTGAACTCTAGATCTCTGTCCTCTCAGCCAGGGTTCCTGCTTTCTTAGCAGGGACTGGCTTCTCAGAACAGAAGATCATGGATGAGGCAGGCGAGGAAGTAAGAAGCCCCCAGGAGCTGTCCAAGACTCACAGTGCTGAAAGGAAGAGCAACTGAAGGCAAGCACGGACATGCCCCAACTGAGGCAGAGCAAGTCTTGCCCTCTCCATGAATTCTTCTCGCTCTGCACCCCAAGTCCTGCACTCTGGGATGCCTCTCCTGCTATCAGGTAGGTTCACTATGCCCTCAAGCCATTGCTGGATGATAAAAAGGAAGATCTGTTAGCCCCCAAACCCACCAAGACCCCAGCCATCACCAATACCCAGTTCCCAATCTAAGACATCAGAGAAGAGCAAGGTTGAAGACAGTGCAGAATTTTTAGCTTAGAGTTTAATGAAACACCTCTTTTCATGGTTTATGTTATTTCTCTGCTCC
>NW_007734432.1:50407-59242 GCF_000696425.1 Galeopterus variegatus
AATTTTTAGCTTAGAGTTTAATGAAACACCTCTTTTCATGGTTTATGTTATTTCTCTGCTCCGATCCCTCTCTCAGCCATTCTCCAAACTTTACCCAGAGGCCTACTTCAAGTGATGTCATAACTCTGCTTACCATTCTGTCCTTAGTGTGACACTAGTTGTCCTTAGAGACCTGCCATCTTTCCCCATGCCATACTGCCCTTATTCCAATCCCTCTCTCAGCCATTCTCCAAACTTTACCCAGAGGCCTACTTCAAGTGATGTCATAACTCTGCTTACCATTCTGTCCTTGGTGTGACACTAGTTGTCCTTAGAGACCTGCCATCTTTCCCCATGCCATACTGCCCTTATTCCCCAGACATTTTAAATGTTCCATCTATTTATTCTCCCGTGCCAGGTTGTCAAAGGCAACTATGGCGGTGGGAGTAGGGAAAAGCATTCCAAACAAAAGAAACAGCACGTGCAAAGCCCTGCTCCTCTGGCAGGAATCATCTCAGGCAGATCCCTCATGGAAGACCCCTCTGGCTGTTTCACTTCAACCTGCAGCCACTCACCCGACCCCTTTGATACCTCTGTGTGCACAATGGGGCTCTACCCCATCACTCAGTGTCTTAGTCCATTCCTGCTGCTGTAACAAAATACCACAGACTGGGTAATTTATAAATAACAAACATTTATTTCTCACAGTTCTGGAGGCTGGGAAGTCCAGGATGAAGGCACTGGCAGATTCAGTGTCTAGTAAGGGCTCACTCTCTGCTTCCAAGATGGTACCTTATTGCTGCGTCCTCCAGAGGGGATGAACACTGTGTCCTCATGTGGTGGAAGAGTGGAAGGGCCTCAGCTCTCTGAGGCCTCTTTTATAAGGACATGAGTCCCTTATAATCACTTCCCAAAAGGCCCCACCACCACAATGGGGATTAAGTTTCAACATGAATTTTGGAGGGATGCATTCAAACCATCACAGCAC
The DNA here is from genome assembly GCF_000696425.1 of Galeopterus variegatus. Taxonomy (NCBI): domain Eukaryota; kingdom Metazoa; phylum Chordata; class Mammalia; order Dermoptera; family Cynocephalidae; genus Galeopterus; species Galeopterus variegatus. Next base: position 51,375 of record NW_007734432.1, read on the forward strand.
TCAGACAAGGAAAGAAGTTACCCTGCCTTGCCTCCCCCTGGAAAGCAGCCAGCACCTTATGATGTTTCATCCATCTTCTATCACTAGCACCTGCCTGCATGTGAGCAAGTAAATATAAATGGAAGAGCCAGGTTTTTCCTAAGCACACGGTTAATAGAGGCTGGTATGTACAGAAATTGTAACAGCTAACCTTTATGTGTCTGGCACTTGCTAAGTGTTTTATATGCATGAACTCATTAAAGTCACACAGTAGTCAACAAAACTACTCTGAGGTAGGCATCTTTGTTATGCCCATTTTATAGATGGGAAAACTGAGGCACAAGGTGGTTAGCAGAACCAGAAAGCAGCAGAGCAGGGATTCCAATCCAGGCAGTCTGGCTTCAGGTTCTGTACCCTTGTCCATTTCACCATCTGCCTCTCTAAGGAAAGGGGTCCTAGAGGTGGGAGAGGCAATAAAAGTCTCTTACAGAGCCAGAAGGGTGCTCAGTGTTAATGCTGACCTTATTCCCAGCATCAGTAGAACCTAAAGCCTCTACCAGGGTTATTTCAGGGAACTGGGGCATCCAAATCCCACCCAAACCCAAATGCAAGGGTGCCAAGCCCCAGCCTTGGCAACAGAAACTGGCAGGACTCTATCCTCACAACCAGGGATGGCCCGCCTGGGGGCCATTCCCTTTGTCCTCTCTGCCAGCCCCATTCAGCCCCTCACCCAGCTGCCAAGACCCTGCCTCCCACCCCCTGCACCTGGCTGCCCCTGGCAGACAGCCCCAGACCCCATATGGAGGATAAGCCTCCCCCAGCTCTAAGCAGCTGCCAGGCCATGCTGGAGCCGGCAGGCATCTTCTGGGCACCACACACTGCCCCGCCAGGCCTGGTGTGCCAGCAGTTTCACGTTAGGTTGATGGCCCTGCACAGCCCCATGGAGCTGCTATTTTTAATTTAATTGGAGAATCGGAGGAGAGAGATGGTACCCAGCAAGGGAGTTTTAAAAGCTTTTGGGGTGGGGGAGGGAGAAGAAAAAGTGAAGAAAAGTTCATAATTATACACCAGGCAGCCAGATTTGATGCTTGAACAGAAAGGTTAAATGTTACATTTGGAATGAAATGAGAAAAAGAGGTCTGATGCTATTTGCCCAGAACTAAATGAAGAAAATACCCTTTTTTCATCTCTTCTTCAGGCCCTCCTCTCCCACATACTCATTTCTGAGTTCCCCTCTTCTGCCTTTTAAGGCTCAGGTGTACACAAATACACTGCATTCAAGCAAAAGATTACTTCTCAGGATGTCCCAATGCCTTGATTGCCACCCAAAAGCAGCTTTCACTGAAGCCTGGAAAATCGCACATGTGCATCTCTCAGGCCAAGGAGACCAATAGGGCCCAGAAAGCTGGGAAGGCAGCCTGGCACCTTAGGTAAGAGCATGGGCCTTAGTATGGATAGACCTATGCTCAAACTCCCTCCTCTGCCAAGGAATAGACACTGTGGTCGGCTCACCCAGTGCCTATGTGCCTCGTCTTTCTTTCAGCTACCTGCAAGTAATGAGACATAAACAGAAGTCTGCTGGGTGACACTCTCCTAACAGAAAGAGACGGACTCAGATGGCACACTCCCTTCACCCTTGCTTTTCCTGCAAGGAATATGGATGTGATGCCTGGAGCCACTGCAGCCTTTACGTGACCACAACCCAGCAAGCTCCCACATAAAAGATAGAAAAATGGAAAGAGTCAGTGATGATGTGGACGTGCCACTGCTCCCCTTGGCTGCACACTTGTTACCTGTGACAAATCTCTGTTTGAGCCACTTTTAGTCTAGTGTTCTAGGAATGCTGAATCTATAACTCTGACAATTCATGATTAGCTTGAGCTTGAATGTGAGTTTGAGCAACTGCTTAATACTTCTAAGCTGCTGCTTTTTTATTTGTAAATGTCACCCATTTCACAGCGTGCACATGAGGATTAAGTGACTTCATTTGTAAAGCTGCACAATGCCTGGCTAGGCAATGGTAGCTGCTGCTGTTATTAATAGCCTTGATTGATAGGAGAACGATATCACATTATAAAACATAAAGTCACATCTCATGTTTCAATAGTACTTCATAGTTTTCAAAGTGACCTCTCATCCCTCATCTTACCTCATCCTCAATCCAAAATCTCCGAGAGGAGGAAGTATCACTTCCTATTGTGTACCTGATAGACTCAGAGAGGTTAAACACCTTGCCCAGGGGAGCTTAGCTAACAACAGGGCCAGCTTGTAACTCAAGTCAGACCCCAAGCCCTGGGGCATGCACCAGGCTGGTTCTGAGCTGTTCCAATAAAGAGTCATAATTTCTAGGCTCCCGCTCCTTTCCCTGGGGACCACTGCTGGCCAGTTTGGGGGCAAAGTTGTAGCTAAAAGAATACAGTTCATGTGTTCAAAGATGAGGGGACTGGACTCTGCCCTCCAAATTCCTCCATCTGCCCCTGAAACATCTGGGTTCCTTGGGCTTCAATCTTCACATACTTGTTACTCTATTCCAGCTTTTAACATTTAGGAGTCAAAGCCTTTTTCAGAAACAGTTGGATAACACAGTGGTTGAGAGCCCAGACTGGGTTCGAACCCCAGTTCTGCCACTTACCAGAAGAAATATATTTGCTAAATAAATAGTAAGTTATGGCCCCTTTCTCTGCATTAGTCAGAACAAGCAAAACAGCCACTGTAACAAACAACCCCATACATGACAGGTTCTTCCTCATGTCCCCTAAGGTTTCCCAGTCCTCCACTGGACCCCTGCATCCCACAGGCTGTTAAGGATACTTTAAGAGTTAGGCATACACTGAATTGGCCAGAACCCAATCACATGGCCCTCCTGAACTGCCGGGGACTCAGAAGTGTAGCCTCACAGTGCACCCTGGAAGGAGAGGACACTGAGGTTACTGACGGTCCCCAGCAGTCTCCATCTCAGTCCACCCCATCAAAAGTAGCCATCCCCCACCCCCAGACCCAATTACCATGTTTCATTTAATTCATTTCATTCTTCATCATCTGAAATATATTTACTTATTTATTGTCTAGGTCCCCAGAGTAGACTGTCATCTCCTTGAAAACAAAAACCTCATGTATCCTTTTCACCTGGAAGTCCCCAAAGCCTAGTACAGCACCTGACACATAGTAGGTACTTGAACACTTCTTAGATACATATTAAACTAAGAAGAACTCAAACTTTAACAGACTACGGGGACATCTTGGATGAATGGAGAGAGAGTGGCAGTGGAAGAGGGGGACGCTCCAGGCCTTTCTCCATTCTGCTCAGTGGTGACCACTGTCCATGGGTCCCCAAGCTCCTAGAACCTTCCCCAGACCTGACTTGGCTCTCTCAGATTCACATTCCATGGGTGTCCCCAAGGGACTGCCCACCCTACCCCCATCCATCACAGGAGCCAACGCTGGTTCCAAACAAACTGTTTATTTGCATATAAAAAACAAGACCCTGGCACAGTGCGAGGGACATTCCATGCTCTCCTGCAGCAAGGCCTCCCTGGCTAGAAAGGGCCTGTAGGACTAGAAACTTCAACTCTCCCCACCCACACCTTCCCTATCCCCTAGTCAAAAATAATTGGGAATCCTAGCAAAAGGTCCCATTCTCTTGTCCCAATTAAAACACACTCAAACAGGAATGGGACAACCCAAGGGAAACGTCAGTGAGAAATAAGAGGTGGAGATGGCAAATAGCCACCCTCAACCCAATGACAGGCCACCCTGGAAAAACTGTCTCCTCTAGGTTTCCAGGGATGACACCCTGGCCTCCCTTGGGTTAGATCCTACTCTTAAAACCTTAGATAAACCTAAGATAAAACCTTAGAACCTAAAAAAAATCCCACATGACCTCAGAATTTCAAAGCCAGCTAACCCCACCCCCCCACCCAATCCCTGCCCAGACCATTTTGCTGAAATTAATCCGCCCACACCCAACCAACAGGAACCCACTCCCCGGAGTGAGCTGACAGGTCACACCCCCATGCTCTCGGCATACTCCTCTCTGGTCATCCACTCAGACTTGTACGTGGAAAGATGGGCCATCATGGATGCTCCCAGCCAGACACTGAAGTTCCTGTTGGAACCCACCCATACTGCGGTCTTGGTGGAAGAGAAGTGATCCGTGGTCAGCTCCTTGTACAGGCGCGTGGTGAAGCCGGGATAGAGGGTGTTGCCCCCGCAGGCCACCACGTGGGAGGTCAGCAGCTGGTGCACAGAGGCCTCGCAGGCCTTGATGGTATCCACGACTGCCTGTGAGATGCTGGGCCCCGGCAGGTCGAACACCTGTGGGCTGAAGAACATCTCAGGAGCCAGCCGCTGCAGGGGGGTCAGCTCCACCGGGGTGCCGTCCGGGAGCTGGTAGGTGTTGTTTTCATCTGAGCCACTCGGCATGCTCTGAAGAAAGTCCAGAGCTTCCCCCAGATGCTGCGGCACGTAGCACTTGCCCATCTGAAGTGCGGTGACCGTTTCCAGCTGAAACAGGTTGTGATGGTTGCAATCTTCCTTAAAGAGGCTGCTGAAGAGATAGGAGGAGAGATCCTGGCCGGCGAACTCCAGCGTCTTCCTGCTGGAGGCTAGGGGGCGGCCCAGCTGGAAAGGCTGCACGCGGGTCAGGCCATAGCCAGAATCCACCACCACACCGGTCAGCAGGCCAGAGGAGTACAGGGACATCTCCAGCTGGTCGGCCAGGAGTATGGATGGGACATCCAGTAACTCAAACATAATCTGCAAGAAGGGAGAAGACAGTCAGTGCATCTTCCCCAAACGAAGGGCTCTGGTCTATTTCTGTTTCTCCCAAGGTCATACCACAAGCTCAGCTCTCAAGACTGAAGTCACCCCAGACCTGCATCCTCAGGGGACTCTCGGGCTATGTGAATAAGGAAGGACTCCGAGGATCAGAAGGAGCCAGATTTGCCCTCAAGAGCTTATCTGATTATGACTTTCCAGAAGACCATTTTGGTGGAGTGGTGGAGACAGCTGTCAGGCTGCAAGAAATGGCACTAGGACATCCTGGCTACATGAGCGAGGATGGGGGATGGGGGGACAAGACCAAGGGTCAGATCTGCATTCTGAACCACCTCTTCAGATGAAGGGAGAAGAAATTAGAAAAGGAACAAGAGCTCCATATTCACCACTGCCTCCAAAAACGCAGAGGTACAAAGAAAGAAAGAAAACACTCACTGCCAGGTAGGTGAAGCCTTATTTTCTTTTTACTAAAAACTTTCCAAATGTCAAAAAAAAACTGGACTTCTGATATTTAGGGTTTGGCAATATCCCTGGGCTGAATTCTCCCTCTGCCCATCACCTCCTGGGTCTTTGTAGAGCTCTCCTCCCCAATTCCCCAGGTCTGGCTCTATCCCCCAGGTTCTGACCCTACAGATGCAGAAAGGCTGCAACAGTCCCTCCTTCGTGACCACTGGCCATTCACCTACCTCTGCAGGCCCAGCAGGCCCACCTTCTCCCCTCACTCCCCACCTACTCTCAGCATTGACCCCCACCCTCCTTTCCCCATTAGCAGCCAAGCTTCTCTTTTCCTAACAAAAAAATCAAATATGACTGCCCTGCTTAAAACTTTCCAGGAACTTCCTAGTCATTTAGAGCAAGGGTTGGTAAGCATATTCTATAAAGGGAGAGGCAGATTTAGCAAACAAAAATATAGGACGCCCAGTTAAATTTAGCAAGGCATCCTGTATTTTTATCTAGCAAACCAATGATAGCAAATGTTTTGGGCTTTGCAGGCCATACTCATACAGTCTCTGTTGCATCTACTCAACTCTGCTGCTGTAGTGTGAAAGCAGCCCTAGACAATATGTAAATGAGTGGGTGTGGCTGCATTCCAATAAAACTTTATTTACAAAAACAGGTGGTGGGCCAGATTTGGCTCACTGGCCATAGTTTGCCAACTCTTGATTTAGAGTAAAATCCAAGCACTCCCCACAGGCTGGCCTTTGAAGTCCGACCCCTGTTGACCTCATCATCCTACTTGCATTTTGCTGCCACCCCACCCCCACCCCCCACCCTTACTGGGCTTCAGCCTCACTGGCTGAAATCACCTCCTCAAAGAAGCCCTCCCTCATCACCTTCTTCAAACAGGCTCCCCGCCCTTTCCCACCAGTCATTATGTTTCTAGAAATGATCACTATCTGGAATCCCTATTTGTTAACCTCTTCATGGTCAAGTCTTCCCTCAGAATAGAAGTTCTCTGAGGGCCAGGACACAGTCTATGAACATTTATGAAATCCATGAACAGATATTCAGTGTCTCCCCTGGTAGCACCCTTTCCACCGAGCATTTTAATTGCTATGACTCTGTCTGCAGGAGTCTCCATGGACCACTTGCCTAGCACCATGCTGGACACATACTAAATACTCAGAAAATACTTCTGGGGCAAATTATTTACAAAACAGAATTCCTAGTGCCCCGTCATATCCAGACACAAAGTGCCAGCTGAGCAGGGCAGCCCCGAGCACGCCTCACCTCCAGGGTCTTCCGTCGGTCCCCAGGCTCCCTCATGGGGGACTCTGTGACCATCACGGGAGAGTTCTCCTGCTCCCGTCTGTGATTCTCCAAGACAACCGACCAGATGTACTCCACGCCCTCCCAGTTGAGGATGCGGCCACGCTGTATGGGGTGGCTAAAGGTGTCAGGATGGTAGACGTCGATGCCCAGGCTCACGCGCCTCTGGGCGCAGCTGGGGCCGGGGTTCTCCCTGCACGGTATGTAGTTCACAATGCTCGGCATGACCATCTGGGGCTCATTCCAGCCAGCCAGGCCAGCCTTCAAAAAGCCAGACCCGTGGTCAATGACAATGGTTCTTGCGGCCATGACGGAGGCAGAGGAAGAGAGGTCTTCTAGACTTGGGTGTCCAAGGATGTTTGGCACACTAGGGCCACCTGTGGAGGGAAAGGATGGGGGTTATTTGTGAACCCATTCTATGCTACCTTGGGCTGCTCCCCACCCTCCACCCCAGAGTCAAACCTCAGGCTTCTCCTGAAGCTTGTCTGTCCCCCCTCCCAAGCACAAGCTATAACCTGAACCTAGAATGTTCTTCCCACCCCAAACTCCCAATCATCCTACAAGGCCCTTCTAACTGACCTTGCCTGGAAGGTCTGGCCACCCCTCCTCCCACCAAGCTTCCCCCATTGCACTTTGCACACAAGTCTGTCACACCAGGGGCTCTTCTACTCCACAAGAGCAGAGGCGAGGTCAGATTACTCTTTGCAGACTCAGCAAGAAGCTTGTCACTTAGGAAGTCCTTGGCAGGCTCCAGCTTCCTGATTAGAGGGTACATGGAACATGAAACATCAGCCTCAGGAGCCACCACCTTCAGCAATAACGATGTAGCAACAGCAGCAGGAGCAGCAGTGGTAATACTGACAGTGACACGCTGCTGCTGACAATGAGAACGACAGCTGCTATGTCTGGAATGCATACCCTCTACCTGCTACACAGAAAATTTTGCACATTAGGTTGGACTATATACAATTTCCATTTATGACCATCAGAAATAGTCAGATACTGGTAATTTCATATGGTTCGACCTGATACATGAACTCATTTAGTCTTTACTACAATCTGTAAGGCAAGTACCGTCATTACATCCATTTTACAGATGGGTAGACTGAGGCACTGAGGAGTTAAAGTTGCTTTCCCTGGGCTATACACCTAACAAAGGTAGGTCTAAGAGCTAAACCCAAACGACCTGATACATGAACTCATTTAGTCTTTACTACAATCTGTAAGGCAAGTACCGTCATTACATCCATTTTACAGATGGGTAGACTGAGGCACTGAGGATTTAAAGTTGCTTTCCCTGGGCTATACACCTAACAAAGGTAGGTCTAAGAGCTAAACCCAAA
>NW_007734432.1:59455-60249 GCF_000696425.1 Galeopterus variegatus
TTAAAGTTGCTTTCCCTGGGCTATACACCTAACAAAGGTAGGTCTAAGAGCTAAACCCAAACAGATTCCTAAGGCTGTGTACTCTGAGCATCAGGCATGAGAAGATGCGGGTTTGAGTATGAGCTGAGCAGCTAACTTATTATTTAAGGAAGGCTATAAGCAAGACACCTACCCACGATTGTGGTCAGTTTTCTTATCTGTAAAGTGGGGAGAATAATAAGCCTCATACTCAAAAGATAAGTGTGGTTTCTACCGGATTTCTAGATTTACTGTAAAACTACAGTAGCCAAAACACTGTGGTATTGTTGAAAGGATAGTCACATATGTCCATGGGACAGAATGGAGAATCCAGAAATAGATTCACACAGAGAAGGTCAACTGATCTCTGACCAGGTGCAAAAATCATTAAATGGAAGGACAGTCTTTGCAACAAATGGTGGAGAACACTTAGATATCCATATGCGAGAAAAAGAAAATGAACATTAGTCCGTACCTCACAGCTTATAAAAAATTAACTGAGGATGGATCACAGGCCTAAATGTAAAACCTAAAACTATAAAACTTCTAAAAGAAAACATAGGAGAAAATTATAGTAAGGTAAGGCAAAGTTTTCTCAGATATAACATCAAAAGCCTGATCCATAAAGGAAAAAATTGATAAATGGGACTTCATCCAACTTAAGACCTTGTGTTCTTCAAAAGACACTATTAAGAAACGAGAAGACAAGCCATAGCCAGGGAGAAAATATTTACAAATCATACATCTGATAAAAAACTTATATCTAAAAATATTTT
>NW_007734432.1:60878-61599 GCF_000696425.1 Galeopterus variegatus
GACCGAGTATTTCCACTCCTAGGTTTTCATTTCCCACAAGAAATGAAAACTTATGTTCACACGAAAACCTTTATATACATGCTTATAGGAGCTTTATCCATAATTGCCAAAAACTAGGAACAATCCAGATATCCTTCAGCTAGGGAATGGATCCACAAGACTCACTCGCTGGAACATTACTCAGCAATGAAAAGGAATGATCAGCAGATACACACAATAGCACGAATAAATCTCAGCTGCGTTATGCTGAGTGACAGAAGCCAGACTCCTAGGGCTTCATACTGTAGGATTCCATTCATACGACATTCTGGAAAAGATAAAACTATAAGGATGGGAAATAGACCTGTGGCTGCCAGCAGACAGAGGTGGCAGAATCTGGGGCAATGATGGAACCATGCTACATCTTGATTGTGCAGGTGGGTACCCAACTACATGTGTTTGTCAAAACTCTCACAACTATACCCTAATCAGAGTGAATTTTACTCTAAGTAAAAAAAAAATTGTTTTTAATTTTAATTAAAATTAAATTTTAATTAATTTACAGTGGGTGTGGGGACATCCAATGAAAGGTGTATGAAATCACCTTGCAGAATACAAATTGTCACATGGACAGCAGACTTGGTGCCTAGACTCTACATGGGTGTTTCCTGTAAGGACACACCTGCTCCCAGGTGGTTCAGCCCAAAGGCTGGTTCTGGGGCTGTCGCTCAACCAGCTATCT
>NW_007734432.1:62695-64655 GCF_000696425.1 Galeopterus variegatus
TCGCTATCACCAACACTGGGGCAGACATGAGGCTTCCCTGACTTTAATTAGCTCTGACATCAGATGCGAGGAGAGCCAGGAGGAGAGAGACGGAGCCAAGGCAGCCGGGTCTCTTTCTGCACCTGCTGGCAGGCTGAGTGATGGATTCTTTACATTGAATCACCCAGAGTGATGGAGAACTGGTTGCCTGGATGACATTCCAGGAAGCAGGCTCTGCCACCACCGACCTCCCCTGCACCATAAGAGCGGGGTGACTGATAAATGCTTCCTCGGCCCTGGCATTTGGAGCCATAGGAGACTGGCAGGGGCAGCTCCACTGTGCTTGTCAATCAAGATGCTCATTGGGGTGTGTGGCCAGGGACTCCAGGCTGGTGACCCAACTGACCGGGCCTGGGAGCGTAAGGGTGAGAGGCCGGGGACCATCCGTCCTCTGGACCAACACTGTAAGAAGAAAATTTGGATGGTTCCAAGGATGGACATAAAATGTACATATTCAAAAACATTTATACTGAGTTGTCAGTTCTACAAATTGCTACTGAGCACCTACTATGTGCCAAAAACTATACTAGACTGATATGATTTCTCCCCTTCTGGAGTTTGCATTCTACAGAAAGACAAGGTAAGCACCAAATCAAATACAGCATGCCAGGGGGGATGCGCACAGTGGAGATAATAACTGGTAAGAGGGACAGGGAATTTAAGCACAGAGGCATGGTGTTATTCTCAATGGGGCTGTCATAAAAGGCCTCTCCAAAGGGTGGCATTTGAGCAGAGAACTGAATGAAGTGAGAGTGGGGCGTGTGAATCACCAGAAGAGCATTCCACACCAAAGGCACAGCCGTGCACAGGCCCCAAGGAAGAAAAGCCTCAGTGTGTTCTGAGGACAGCAGGAGGCCAGCACAGTGGGGATGTGGCAATGAGGGGAGTGTGTTGGGGGTCTTGGAAGGGCCTTGCAGATCTGGGAAACCCCCTGGGGGTTTGAGCAGGGGATGGCATGATCTGACTTGAGTTGCAAAAGGACCATTTGGGCTGACATGAAGAACGGACTTCAGAGGACAAGAGCAGGAGTGGAAAAGGAGGTGACAGATGGCAATGGCCTGCACTAAGGCGGCAGCGGTGAAGAGGGTGTGAAATGGCCAGATTCTGGATACAGTTAAGAAAGGCTGATTCTCTGGAACATGAGACCAGGAAATGAACAAAAGAAGACGCTAAGATTTTTAGCCTAAAAAGCTAGACGTGTGAAGTATCCATTTTCTGAGCTGAGGAAGACTGAGATGGAGACAAGGGAGGGGTTGGAGGCAATTAGGAATTTCACTTTGGACATGTTAAGTTTAAGATGCCTGTTAGATACATATGAAGATTTCTGAGCTTGAGATGTGATTGGGAGTCACCACATGGATGGAACTGGAAGTTGCTGGGATAGATAAGATCACAAAGGGCCTTCGTGCGGCCAAGGACCAATGCCTGAGTGCACTCCAAGGTCCAGCGGTCAGACCTTGAGAAGGAGCCAGGGGAGAGGACTGGGCAGAAGTGGCCAGGGAGGTGGGAGGGAAACCCAGAGGGAGCAGTGTCGCCAAGGCCAAACAGAGAAAGTATTTCAAGAAGGGAGGAATCAAATGTGGCGAGAAACAAAGAAGCAGACAGAGGGACATCCGTGGGGCTTAGCAGATAGAAGTCATCAGTAGCCTGGGCTGAAGCAGTTCCACTGGAGTGGAGAGGGTAAAAGCCTAACAAGAATGATTCAAGAAAGGGTGGGAGATGGAGAGAGACGCTATGAAATGGGCCCAGGCTCTGCAGAAGCACCAGCAGCGTACTAAACAGAGAAATGTCATGGAAGCGTTCATAATTATAGGGCATGGCAACGAACACAATGCACATTTGCTCATCCCAGATCAGGAAAAAAAAATACCACATAGGACATTATCACAGGGGTCTGCTGCTGGCCAGGATGGAGTAAGCC
>NW_007734432.1:65519-68201 GCF_000696425.1 Galeopterus variegatus
ATTCATAATTATAGGGCATGGCAACGAACACAATGCACATTTGCTCATCCCAGATCAGGAAAAAAAATACCACATAGGACATTATCACAGGGGTCTGCTGCTGGCCAGGATGGAGTAAGCCCATTCCATCCCTCTTTTTTACTGAATAAGACTAAAAGTTCTGGACAAGATGCAAACAACACAACTACTTGAGGGCATGGTGGGTGGGGGCAGGGAATGCAGGCAACTTGAAGAGGAGAATCAAAACTTAGAGAAGGGCCGACCCCGTGGTGCACTCGGAGAGTACAGCGCTGGGAGCACAGCGGCACTCCCACCGCGGGTTCGGATCCTATATGGGGATGGCCGGTGCGCTCACTGGCTGAGCGCGGTGCGGGCGACACCAAGCCAAGGGTTGCGATCCCCTTACCAGTTACAAAAAGGACAAAAAAAAAACTTAGAGAAGCAAACTGCACAGGGTGAGTAAGCAAACTGCACAGGGTGAGTTTCCCATTTCTTTTATTTTTCTGTTTGCTCTCAAAGCTTTGACCTGAGGCAGGTTTCCAGCAGAACTTCAGGAATGGCTGATTGACAGCTGAGACAGAGACAAAGCTTTCTGGCCATAAGATCAAGAAAAGGGACTATGAGAGTCCAGATGACGAGAAGGAAGAATATTGAAGAAAAGAAAGCCAGACAGAGAAAGTAGCCCCCAATTCTGTGTATAAATGGCTCAGTCCCAGGCTCAGCAGTGAATGTGTGGGACAGACCCAAAGCAGCAGAGCGAAGGCCTTTTGCGTGAGCTGACACTGTACCACTGCCTACAGAGGACAAGATGGAATTAAGGACTGAACTTCACCGGGTTGGTTGAAAGCTAAAACATAACAGAACAAATGTTCTCCCGAGATTTTAACAGAACACAGAGTTGCACAACATAATATTCAAATATTTTTAGCCTGGAAAGCTATTAACATTTTGGGTTCTATTGCACAGCATGGTGAATACAGTTAATAACAGAGTAGTGTACATTTCAAAATTGCTAAGAGAGTAAATTTCAAATGTTCTCACCACAAAAAATGTTAAGTACTTGAGGCGACAGATATGTTAACTAGCTTGATTTAATTATTCCACACTGCATTCAGAAATTGGAACATCACTTTGTACCCTATAAATTTATGCAATTCTAAATTATCAATTTACAATAAAAATAAATAAACTTTAAGAAATTCTGCTCAATAGTAGAATGGAGATGACAGAGGAATAAGTAAGAGAACTTAAAATATCAGTAGAAATTATCCAATCTGAAAAACACAGAGAAAAAAATTTTAATGAACAGAGCCTCAGAGTCCTATGGGATGATATTAAAAGGACTAACTTTCATGTTATTGAAGTTCCAGAATGAGAAGAAAAAGATTGGCTAAGTAAAAATTTTGAAGACATTATGGCTAAAAGTCTCCCAAATTTGGTTAAAGAAAGAAAACTACAGATTCAAGGAGGTCAGAACACTCCAAAGGGAATAAATTCAAAGAAAAGCATGCACAGACACATCATAATTCAACTGCTGAATACCAAAGATTTTTTAAAATCTTGAACTAATCTAGAGAAAAATAAAACTATACACAGGGGGGAATAACACTCTGAATGACTGCAGATTTCTCACCAGAAAACAATGGAGGCCAGAAGACAGTTAAACAACATCTTAAAGTACAAAAGGAAAGAGTCATCAATCTAGAATTCTATACCCAGCAAAAATATCTTTCAGGAATGAAGACAAAATAAGGAATTCTTAGATAATGAAAAACTAAGAAAATTAATCACCAGCAGAACTACTTATAAGAGAATGATACAAGAACCTGGCACTTCAGGAATAAAGAAAAAGTGACAGAAATGGCAAATACCTGAGAACTTATAAAAGGATATTTTCTCCTCTTCAAATATACATAGCCATTGAAAGCATAAAATTATAAGATGTCTGATAAAGTTTTCAATACATTTTGATGTAATGTACATAAAAACTATGAAAACAGAGGTAGAAAGAGGTACAGTAAAAGAACTTACATGGTTGCAAAGCTTCTACACATTACTTGANAGGTAGAAAGAGGTACAGTAAAAGAACTTACATGGTTGCAAAGCTTCTACACATTACTTGAAATATAAATATTAACTCTTGTTAGTCATCTAAAGCTTAGGTTTTGTATAGTAATCCCAAGAGGAACCAAGAAAAAATATATAATACATAGAGATAAAGCCAAAAAGTGAATAGATAAGTTTAAAAGGAATACTAAAAATTACTCAAATAATTCAAAACACGGTTGGAAATACGGAAAAGAGAAACAAAAAAACAGAGAGGGAAAAAACAAAAAGACAAAAATGATAGACCTATGTCCCACCATATCAACAATTACATTAAAATAAAATGTCCCAAAACACACCAATTGAAAGACGGAGCTGGTCAGATTATCACAACAATAACAACAAAAAGAGCTAACTACAGGCTGTCTACAAGAAACACACTTTAAATGAAATAATAAAGATCAGATAAAAGTCAAAGGATGGAAAAAGATGCAACATGTAAAAACTAAACAAAAGAAAGCTGGAGTAGGGTCGGCCCGGTGGCGCACTGCTACAGTACGCCGCTTGGGAAGCGCGGTGGCACTCCCGCTGAGGGTTTGGATCCCACATACAGACCGGTTCCCGCTCACTGGCTGA
>NW_007734432.1:69905-75883 GCF_000696425.1 Galeopterus variegatus
TTGTTCAGAAATTCTATATCTTCACTGATTTTCTGGCTGACATTTATTTAACACTCCATATTAAACAACAGCAAAATACACATTATTTTCAAGAACACAAAGAACACTTACAAAGATAAGCCACAAAACAAACCTTAACAAATTCAGAAGAATTGAAATCATATAAAGTATGTTCTCTGGCCTTAAAGGAATTAAACTAGAAATCAAAAGTAGAATGATATCTAGATAACCCCCCACATATTTGGAAGTTAAACAATGCAGATCTAAATAACTCATGGGTCAAAGAAAAAATTAGAAAATATTTTGAACTAAATTAAAAAAATGCAACATATCAAAATTTGTGGATTGCAGCAAAAGCAGTACTCAGAAGGCATACATCGCATTAAATGTTTATATTAGAAAAAGAAAAAGGGTTCCAAATCAATAACCTAAGTTTTCTCCTTAAGAAACTAGAAAAAGAAGAACATATTAAACCCAAAGAAATTGGAGAATGGAAATAATAAAGAGCAAAATAATTGAAATTGAAAACAGGAAACCAATAGGGAAAAGTCAATAAAACCAAAAGCTGGTTCTCTGAAAAGATAAATAAAATTGACAAGCCTCTAGTCAGACTGACTACAAAAAAAAAAAGAGAAGACACAAAGGACTAATATAAGGAATGAAGTAACATGACTTCAGACTCTACAGACATGAAAAGGATAACAAGGAAATATTATGAACAACTTTATCCTATTGATTTGATAATTTAGGTAAAATGGTTAAAAATATTCAACAAAGAAAGCTCCAGGCTCATATGACTTCACTGGAAAATTTTAGCAAATATTTAAGGAGAAATAATACTAATTGTACACAGTTCCAGAGAGCAGAGAGGAAACAACAGATACCAACTCCTTTTGTGAGGTCAGCAAATCAAAAGCAAAGGTATTACAAAAACCAAAGCAGAGATTTTACAAAAAAAGAAAACTACAAACTAAAATCTGTCATGAAGATAGATAAAAATGATTCAATAAAATTTTAGCAAACCCAGTGATATATAAAAAGGATAATACACATTGACTAAGTTGGTCTTATCCCAGAAATGCAAGGCTGGTTCAACATTTTTAAATCAATGTAATTTAACCTACTAACTGACTAAAGAAGAAAAGCCACATGACCATCTCAACAGATGCAAAAATCAGTGGATAAAATTCAACATGCATTTATAATAAAAACTTTCAACAACAAGAAATAGAGAAAATTTCCTACCTTATAAAGGGCATCTACAAAAAACTTACAGCTAAAGTATGTAATGGTGGAAAACCAAATGCTTTCTCCCTAAGATGGTGAACAAGGTAAGGACATCAATTCTCACCATTCATATTCAGCAATAAATTGCAAGTACTAGCAAGTGTAATAAGGCAAGAAAAAATAAATAAAAGATGAAATTGGAAAGGAAGAAAAAAACTTTTCCTATTTGCAGAAGACATAATTGTCTATGAGGGTATATCAAAAATTTCAAAGAAAAATATAATTGAAAGATAAGATAAATCCTTCCATGAACTTTTGGAAGTATCCTCGTATGTAGAAAATGTCAAAGAATCTACAAAAAGACCCTAAAACTAACAGGTGAGTTTGGCCAAGACACAGGATGTACGTTTAATATCTTTTAAACCAATTATATTTTAAATACTAGCAATCAACAGCTGGAAATCAAAAAATTTTTTTAAAGTGTCATTTACAGTAGTATCAAAACTATGAAATACTTTACTATAAATCTAACAAAACATATTATAAAATCTGCTGAAAACTATAAAACACTGATGAAAGAGATAAAAGAAAACCTAAATAAATAGAAATGTAGATTAGAAGATGTTATTTCTCCCTAAATTGATTTATAGATTAAATTCCAATCAAAATTCCAGCAGATTATATGTAGATATCAATAAGCTGACTCTAAAATTTACAAAGAAAGGCAAAGGAATTAGAATAACCAAAGCAATCTTGAAAAAGAACAAGATCTGAAGACACACATCCAATTTCAAGGCCCACCATAAATTTACAGTTATCAAGACAGTGTGATATTGGCGAAAAGATAATCACATAGATCAGTGGAAAAGAATAGAAAGTTCAAAAACAGTCTCATACAAATATAATCAATCGATTTTGATGAAGGTACAAGAACAATTCAATAATAAAAAGATAGTCTTTTCAACAAATGGTGCTAGGAAAATTGGACCTGTTTGTGCAAAAAATAATAATAATCATCACCTCAACCCATTCCTCACCTTTTCAATAAAAATTAACCAAAATGGATCATGTAAAATGTAAATATAAAACAGAAAGTTATAAAACTTCTAGAAAAAAACATGAGAAAATCTTTGTGATCTTAGACCTAAGAACATCTAAGTGTTCTTAGATACAACACAAAAGTATAGTTCATAAAAGAAAAAGTTGGTTTACTAGACTTTATCAAAATTTAAAACTTCTGCTCTTTGAAAGACACTATTAGGAGAATAAAAAAGAAAAGCCACAGATTGGGAGAAAATATTTGCAAATCACATATTTGATAAAGGACTTGTATCCAGAATATATAAAGAACTATCAAAAATCAATAATGAGAAAACAAATGACTCACTTTTTTAAATGGGCAAAAGCTATATCAATGACAAATAAGCACATAAAAAGATGATAAAAATATCATTAGTCATTAGGGGAATGCAAATTAAAACCATAATGATACACGACTATATCTCACATATGGCTAAAAAAATTAAACAACAAAAAAAAGACAGTACCAAGTGCTGGTAAGGATTTGGAGGAACTGGAACTCTCATGCTGCTGGTGGGAATGTAAAAAGGTACAATCTGGGAAACAATTTGGAAGTTTCTTATAAAATTAAACATATACTTACCATACAACCCAGCAATCCTATTCTTAAGTATGTATCCCAAGAGATTAAAACATATTGTCACACGAAAAACTTTATACCAAAGTTTGTAGAGGCTTTATTCATAATCACTAAAAATGAATAAACTATGGTACATCCATATGATGCTACACTACTCAGCAATAAAAAGGAACAAGCTACTGATACATAAACAACATAGATGACTTTCAAGATCAGCGTACTAAGTGAAAGAGGCCTAATTTATATACTGTATGTTCCCATTTATATGACATTCAGGAGAAGGTAAAACTATCAGTAGTTGCCAGGGCCTGAGGGTGGTGGGCAGAGCTGGCAACACAGGAGCATGGAGGAATTTTGGAGGTGATGGAACTGTATTATGTTTTGATTGTAATAGTTGTTACGTGCCTGTATGCATTTACCAAAACTTAGAATGATACATCAAAAAGAGTGAGTCTTACTGCATATAAATTTTTAAGTGAATTTTTTAAAAGAACATTTTGGGGACAGTTGGTGAATTTTGAATATGGGTTATATTTTCAAAGTTATTTGATCATTGTATCGT
Organism: Galeopterus variegatus; assembly: GCF_000696425.1. Taxonomy (NCBI): domain Eukaryota; kingdom Metazoa; phylum Chordata; class Mammalia; order Dermoptera; family Cynocephalidae; genus Galeopterus; species Galeopterus variegatus. The sequence goes on from NW_007734432.1 coordinate 73,355, forward strand.
GGTTTTGAAAGAGAATATCCTTGATTTTAAGGAGACAGATGAAGGAATATTTATGGGTAAAATGTCATGCGATTTACTTTCAAATAGATGAAGAAAAAAATCAGCATGTGTATACAGAAAAAGTGTCAGACCAAACGGTGGTCAAAAGACAATAACTCGTGAATATAGATGAAGGATACTGGAGAGTGCATTGAACTATTCTTGCACCTTCTCTAGGTCTGAACAGTTTTGAAAATGAAAAGCTTTTGGAAAAAGAAAGGATGGGAGGAGAGAAAAGAAAACAATGAGTACGGACAGCTTTGATGAGTTCTGCTGTAAAGGAGGCAAAGACAGACGGCGGTAGATGTGCAGAGACACGGGGCCCCGGGAGGTTTGGGGTGGTTTTATTAAGACGAAAAATAATACAGGGAGGTTTTATGCTGACGGGAATAATCCAGAGGAGGAAAAAGGTGAATAAAAGCAGAGCACAGTACATTTAAATCTAGACTCTGCGATTAAGCCTCTGCCTACTTCCCAACATCATCTTCTCCCCTCTCCCCAGCTCGCCAGCCTCCAGCCCTCCTGACCTATCTGTCCCTGGACCACAGCCTACTCCTTCCTCTCTCCCGGCCTTGCACCTGCTTTACCTTCTGTCTAGAACACCTGACCCAGCTCTTCTAGAAACCAGCTGCTTCTCATCATTCGGGTCCCAACTCAAGAGTCACTTCTCCAGAAAAGCCTTCCCTGACCACTCTCCTCCGAGCCAATATCACAGCAACTAGCTGTATTATTTTCATAGCACCGATTACAATACATCATTAGCTGTGTGTTTTCTGGCTGCTGTCTGTCTCGCCCCAAGCACCACTAGAATGGAGGTTCCAAGAGGACAAGTTTATATTTCTATTTTCCTTCCATATTTCCGGCACATAACTGGCGAATTTTTGTTAATTCAGTTTGTGTTGAATGAATGAATTTTTAAAAACACATTGGTTTACTGGCAACATGATAGCTCCATATGGACTCCACCTCCACGTCCCTAAAACACGAGTTTCTTCTATAGGCTTCTCTTTACTTTCTTGCTCAAAATCCTCCAGTGGCTCCCACTGCCAACGAGATGAAGTTTAAACTTAGCTTGACACACGAAGCCCACCAGGCTCTGGCTGCTGGTGGCGGCACCTCTTTTCTACCCTGTCCATGCACCCGAAGCCAGAGCCACGCTGGAACATGTGCTGCTTGAGAATTTTGACCTTTCGACATCTCTTGTCTGCTTGAAATTCCCTTCCACCACACCTCTCAGGTCTTAACCTTCATTCCTTAACGCTTCTAACACCAGAAAACTTCCGTGGACTACCACAAACACTTGCTCAGCGCTTACTATGTGCCAGGCACTGGGCATGGTACTGTCCACATATTATCTCATCTTTCCGCACAACCACCCAATCATAAGGGCATACATAGTACCATCTGCAGTTTATGGACGAATAAACTGAGTCTTACAGAAGTGAAGTAATTGGATTCAAATGCATGTCTGTGGGTCCACGGCCCAACCTCTTCACCACTGCCATGATTAACCGTGGTCTTAGGTTAATCAATTCACTAAACCTTAGTTTTCAGATGAGAATTACTACTTTTCACGGATGCTCAGAGGACTAGCAATATCATTTGAAGGACACAGGGTACAGAACTTTACCACGTCAGCTCCACTTAGTCTGCTGAGCCCCTGGCTGCTGTCTGCCGCCTGCTACTTCTTTACCTTGGGTGGGGGCTTCTCTCGCTCAGGCCTGCACAGTGTTTGCACATATGGGCTCTCGAGGGCTCCATCTGGGGCCCCTGTGAATTGCTCTGTAATTGTAAACACTTGGCAAGGAACTTTCCATTCTTTGCAAGGAACTTTCCATTTGCTCAGCCTTTTATCTACATTCCCACTGAATCCTACACATCACTCTGGTTTCCATCCCCGTTTATGGATATAGACGCAGTAATTGCTGCTCACACGTAGCGTACTTCCTGTGACCCAGGCACCACTCCACTCATCATCTCCCCAGCACAACAACTCTATGAGGTAGGTGGTATTATCAGACTCAGTTTTACATATAAGAAAACTGAGGTAGACTTAGAAGACTTACCTAAAGCTACTGAGGGGCTGGGCTAGGATTTGAACCCAGGGAATCCAGCTCCAGGGTCTGTGATTTTAACCTGACAACCATACTGCTTCTCATCATATCAATGCTGTGGCCAGCACAGCACAGAGATGCTCACGTCCTAATCTCTGGAACCCATGAATATGCCAGATTACACGGCCTAGGGGAATTAAGGTTACTAATCATCTGACCTTGAGAGGAGATCATCAGCCTGGATTAACCAGGTGAGTCCAGTGTAATCACAAGGGTCCTTTACTGTGGAAGAGTAAGGCAGAAGGTCAGAGTTGGCAAAAGATGTGAAGAGGCAGCAACACTGCTGGCTTTGAAGGTGGCAGAAGGGACCATATAAGGAATGCAGGCAGCCTCTAGGATCTGGAACAGACAAGAATGGTTCTGCCCTAAAACCTCC
>NW_007734432.1:77302-78006 GCF_000696425.1 Galeopterus variegatus
TCCTCACAGCAGCCACACTGAACCTCATCACCAAGGAAGTCAGACCCCCTGGGGCAGAGGTGGACTGGATCCTCCTAAAGAGCAGGTGGGTTCAGGGAGGGCCCTTATTGAGAAAGGGGCAGGAGTGCCAGAAAAAAGAGAGAGAAAAGAGAGAGAGAGAGAAGAGGAAAGACAGAGAAGAGGAGAGAGAGAGGGAGGGGAAAAAATCTGCATGAAGGGAAGACAGGGTTTTAATTACTCCTTTTCTTAACCTCATTGTACCTTGAGGTATTTTAACATTACTCTCCCTGGCAGGATGGATTGATTGATTGTCTCTTGGCATTCAGAAACCCTGATTAATGTAAAACTAACCAGTCGTTCCGAACTCTGGGGAATTAATCACTTAAATGTGGGAATTACTCAATAAACCGTTCAAACATGCAATAAACCAAGCCATTAAAAATTAATCGCTAGACATTCTGCCCGTGTAAACAGGGCTAATAAGATCCTGGCAGCCTAGAGCAAGGAGGAAGGAGGAAGCAATGCCTTTAATCAGCTGCCCCCCAAGGACCAGAGTGGACACCCCAATGTCCAGGGCACACATCACAACTCATCGGGGTGGGTGACATCTGGTTCCTGGGACCTCCCATTCTGGCCCAGGACAAGGGCTGATGGGCAGGTAAGAGACAGGGAGCCCTCAGTGAGCTGTTAGGAAGAGTGGCAGC
>NW_007734432.1:79707-90456 GCF_000696425.1 Galeopterus variegatus
ATTATTTCTCCTAGGCCTAATGAGTCCCCTGGGAAGTAAGTGTTATATCCAATTTTCCAATCTACAGATAAGAAAACAGGATCAGAAAAATAAATTGCCCAAAGGCATATTGATGGCATTTGGCAAAGCTCAAATTTGAACCAAGTTGGCTCAAAAGCCCTGCTTTGAACATACAGACCTTCTATCACTCTCCCTCTCTGCCTTTAAAATAATAGGGACCTTCAGCCGGGCTGAACAATTTAAGGCAGGAACGGCAGGTGTGGCACACGTTCCCCTCGCACACCCCGGGCAGGCCTCGTTAACTGAAGAACTCTCTTCTGCAGGGCCTGGATGCCATGTTGGCATCCCTTCACATACTTCCAGCCCAATTCCACATGAGATAACTAAACATGACCATGTTGTAGTGGATTGAATTATGTCCCTCCAAAACTCACTGAAGCTTGAATTATGTCCCCCAAGTTTTATGTATTAGAAACTTGGCCCCACGGTGACTGTTAAGAGGGTGGGAAATCCTATTATGGTAATTGAAACGTGTGGCCTTGAAGAGATGATTAGATTGGAGGACCGTGCAGTAGTGAATGGATTAATAATGGCAGTCAGGGGCGTGGTTCTGAGGGCTTTAAAAGAAGACTGAACAAGGAGGGTGGTCTCTCTCTACTCTGCTCTCTCTGCCCTGCCATTTCACAATGTGACATCCTGCATCACTGAAGTCACCATCACAACTCCCACCAGATGTGTTGCCTGGACTTTGGGTGTCCCAGCCTTAGAAACTGTGAGCAACAAATTTTGTTTTCTTTATAAATCACCCAGTTTCAAGTATTTTGTTATAAGAAACAGAAACAGACCAATACACATGTCAAGTGAACTAACGTGGCTGCTGAACTGAGGCCCCCAAACCAGCACAGGCTTTCCTCCCCCAGACCCAGTCCTGCTGGTGCCATAGCAGGAGGATGGAAGTTGACAATGAAAACTAGGAGAGGCCACTAGGGAGACAGACAGGGACTGGGCCTCACTGTGGAGAAACAGCATCCCAACAGAAGAGATGGTCAGGACCACAAACAGGAGAAAGGCCGTCCGGTGTCCTTCTCACCCACATTGGCCTGGATCGTTCAAAAATTTAAAAACTCAGAAAAGTCACCAGAAAAATACAAAATGTCCATATTGATAAAAGAATAAAACAAAATTTGAACAGCAAAGATACCTCCACCCAAAAGGCCTTCACGGGCCGGCCTGGTGGCTCACTGGAGAGTGCGCCGCTTGGGAGCGTGGTGGCGCTCCTGCCGAGGGTTCGGATCCCATGTGGAGACTGGTTCCTGCTCACTGGCTGAGCGCGGTGCGGGCGCAACACCGAGGGTTGAGATCCCGTTGCCGGTCCCCGGTACGGGCACAACACTGAGGGTTGCGATCCCGTTACCGGTCAGTAAAAAAGACAAAAAAAGGAATGAAAAAAAAAAAGGCCTTCACCCCAGATGGTTCTACAGCTGAGTTGTACCAAATCGATTTTCCCCAGCTTAAACAAAATAGGAAAAAAAGAAAGTTACCAAACTCATTCTGTGAGGCTAGTATGATATGAATTCCAAAACTGAATGAGGATAGTAATAAGCAAAGAAAATCATATGCTCAATTCAGTTATGAATATTATTTGCAAAAATCCAAAATAAAGCATCAGCTAATCAAGCTTAAGGGTCAACTAAATACAATCCGGTGCTGTGGTTAAGGGCATGGACTCGAGTCAGAGTCTGGGTTCAAATTCCATTCTTTACTAGCCACAGTAACTCCTTCAGACCCAGGTAAGTTGGGATCCTACCCTGAGCCCTGAGTCCCACTCGCATTAAGTATGTACACGCACGCACATACACACACACAGAGTCACCCGGGCTCTAGTGTGCAGGGCCAGCACGATGCAACCCCTAAGTGAACATTCACTCTCATGATGAACTCTGTTCAGTCCCCAGAGAAATGCTTCTCAGCAGCTGCTGCTCAACATCAGAAAAACAAGAAACAACCAGAGTCCAAACAGCATAGAAGCTTATTGTGTGTGCTGCTGCCATAGGACACAGCTCCGAGCCACAGGGAGGATGGAGGCAACAGAGGCACTTCAGTAAGAGAGAGGACAAACAAACCAGCTTGTCAATCTTCCTCGGAATGAAGCATCGCTTCCTAGAAGTGTGGTGCCTCTGTTCCCTTGTTTCTCTTCATGCTCCAATTCGGGGTACTAGGGGTACTCATGAATTAGCAGAATTAGAACAACATTCAGGACAGATTTACGTGGCAGCTCAGAGACATTCTGAAACACTAAACAATTCCTGACTCTAATACTTGCATATACCTAGATCTAGATGTAATAAGAGGAAAAGCATGATACCAATTATTTATATTGGCAACTATATGGACACTGAATGCTAGAATTCAAAGGGTCAATACTTTTAAGCTTTAGATATCTTTGATTTTTAAATTTTTATCGATTTATATTTTGCTTTTTAATGTTTACAGATAATTCTGAATTTTAGATGAAAAACTTTATGACAGCCTAAGAAATTCTTTTATTTTTTACATTTACTTTAACGTCTGGGTGGTAAAAATTTAATTTTGTATACTTGGAATATAATTGTGTTTTATTTTCAATCCTTTATATCACTACTATCAATAGAACATGAACCATGTGAAAATCTTAATTACATAAAAATTTAGCTATTTTATCGAATTGAAGGTAGGAAAAGTAAGTCTTATGGAACAAATATATAATTTATGAGTTATGTATGACTTTATTACTTATCCAGATATCTCAGACTTATCAACTGAATACTGAAATGTACAATAATTAAATCTGGTCATCTTGGTATATCGTAGGTTTTATCTTTATCAGATATATTTCTCAGACAGGAGGATGGACTATGTTTTATTTAACAGTTTGTTAGCTTGTTTTATAACTGCAAATATTTAGAACTGGTATATTTATCCCTTTATATTCTTCCCCTAGCCCTGTAAATCTACAGGATTTGGACCTGACTGGCTATGTGACTTTCGGCAAGTGAATTAGCCTCTCTGTGCCTACCTTGTCTCAACCGTAAGAAAGAGACATTAAATAGTGTCCAGCTCTAGAGAGCTGTTATAGGGATTAAGGAAGTGAATATTTGTAAAGCATACACAACACAATCTGGCACCTAGAAAGAGCTTTATAAGTACTTTTAGACAGAGGAAGGTTTAGCACAGAAGTGCAAGAATTCAATAGATTGACAAAAGCATTTGATAACATCAGAGAAATGCAAATCAAAACCACACTGAGATATCATCTCACCCCAGTTAGATTGGCCATTATTAAAAAGACTGACAATAACAAGTGCTGGTGAGGATTCAGGGAAAGGGGAACTGTCCTACACTGTTGGTGAGACTGTGAATTAGTACAGCCAGTATGGAAAACAGTATGGCAGTTTCTCAAACAACTACAGATAGAACTACCATATGATCCAGCAATTCCACTACTGGGTGGAATTCCACACAAAGGAATGGAAATCATGTCGAAGAGACACCTGCACTCCCATGTTCATTACTGCTCTACTTACAATAACCAAACTATGGAACCAACTTCAATGTCCATCGATGGACAACTGGATAAGGAAAATGTGGTACATATACACAGTGTAATACTACTTGGCCATAAAAAAGAATGAAATTCTGCCATTTGTAGCAACATGGATGAGCCTGGAGAAAATTATGTTAAGTGAAATTAGCCAGAGACACAGAAAGAGGAATACCACATGTCACTCATAACTGGGTGCTAAGGAAGGAAGAGAGAGAATCACAATAATACGTTGACCTTTCAAAAGGAGAGAACAAACCTAAGGATACTAGAGATGTAGGGAAAGCAGGGAGGGGGGTTGGGGAGGGGGAATGGTCAGGTAAGGGGCATAAAGAATAATCACAATTTGTAATAATGAATATGCTAATAAAAAATAAATAAATTTAGGGAAAAAAAAGAATTTGATAGAAGACACAACAATTACAATTCCTTGAAGTTGATACGACAAGCGAACAGAAAGGAGGTTGTTGGGAGGGAGGGGAGAGGGCAGAGGCAGGGAGGTTTCAGTAATGGGCCACAATAATCAATCACACTGTATAAATAAAATAAAATTTTTTAAAAAATGATATTTAAGGTGTTTAATCACATGGGAAAATGTTATATGTTGATCAAGATACAGAACTACCACATAGAGTAGAATATTAACTATATAAGTGCATAGAAAATTTTAATGGGAAAATTACTCTTGTTGAAATTTGTTTAAACAAAAATATCTCTTTATTTTAAATCTGTACTTGAATATTTTGATTAAATATCTCTCATTAAAAAAGTAATATATCAAAAAAAATTTAACATCTTTTTTTTTTTTTTTTTTTACTGGTAAGGGGATCGCAACCCTCAGCTCGGTGTGGTCCGCACCACGCTCAGCCAGTGAGCACACCGGCCATCCCTATATAGGATCCGAACCCGCGGCCTTGGCGCTACCAGCACCGCACTCTCCCAAGTGAGCCACAGGGCCAGCCCAACATCTATTTATTTTTAAAAACCCACACAAGGAATTGAAGAGAATTTCCTTATTTGGATAAGTGCTATGTAGTAAAACCTACAGCAAAAGCCATTCTTAGCTGAGCATCTTAGCCTCACTCCTTTTATGACTGGGACTGAGGCAAGGAAGCCTAACACCACTGCTATTTATTATTCAATATCACAAATAGGACAAGAAAAAAACAAAATGTAAAATAATTGGAAGAAGAAAGAGAAAATTATCATTGTTCACACCTAAGATAATAATGTCATCAAAAAATCCAACAAAATCTGAACACGTTCAGAACGATCAACTTAAAAATGAATAGCATTCTTCTACACTAGCAATAACCAACTAGAAAACCCAATAGAAAATGAGATACCCTTCATATTATCAATTAAAAACATATAAACGATCTTAGAATTGATCCAGATGCCCAAGACATACAGAGAAAAAAGAAAAGTTTTAAATTATTAACATATAACAAAAGGAAACTAAATATCATGTTAACATTGTTTATATGTCAACTCCCCAAAGTACTGTAGAAATTTTAGTGCAATTTCAATGATAATTACAGAGAGGTTTTTAGAGAATTTGGTCAATTAATTCTAAAATTGTCTGGAAGGAGAAAAATTCCACCAGTTGCTCAATCTTTAAAAAGAAGAGCAAAGCCTCTGGCCTCCAAGAAATTAAGAGATGTCCCAGAGGTACAGCAATAAAACCAGCAATGGCACTCGTATAAAAACGGGCAGACCAATGGAACAGAAGGCAGAATTCAGAAATAGAACCTGCTGGGTGTGAAATGATGAAGGTAGCTCCTGAAACCAAAGGAGAAAGGATGGACTGTGGGGGGTCGGGGTGGACTTGATTTATGTTTTGGAGAAAAATAAAGTGTGTGCTTATCCTTTAGAGAACACAGAACAGAATCCAAATGGATTAAAGTCCTCAATTTAAAAAGTAAAACTACAAAGCTCAGGGAATAATAGATGGTGGGAGAATCTTTTTAGCTTTGGTGGAGGGAAGGACTTCTAAAAACAAGACAGAAAACACACACACGATTTCTAAGGCAAAAAAAAAAAGAGAGAGAGAGATTTGTAACAACATAAAATAGATTTCTGTTCAGTGAAAGCACAGATACATTTCACAGACATATATCAAAATGGGAGAAGATACCAGCAATGTCTAAAAATGACAAGGAACTTAGAAACCAACAAGAAAAAAAGACAGAAAGATGGAGAAATGCACAAAGTATATGATTCATCCATTCGGAGACCAGGAATCCAAACAGCCAGAAAGCATGTGAAGAGATGCTCAACACCCGCTGAGGAGCAGCACACAGAGCCAAGCAATGAGATGTCTTACATGCATCGGAGCAGCGGAACTAGAAAACCGCCACCGAGGGCTGGCGAGGATGTGGGGAAGAGGAAGCTCCCAGTGAGTGGTGGGAGCGAGCCTTGTGGAACCTTCTGGAAGGGCATCTGGAGAAACCTGGTGAATTCCATGTGCATGTCCTGGTTACTCGGCATCCCTACTCCTTGGCATGCACCCCCAGAGACACCACCCCCTCCAAGCCTGTGGGGACTTCACAAGGACGTATCCATGGAAAACTGGCTCATTAGTGGACTGAACAGCAGCACAGACGTACCTTTAAAACAAAGAACAGAGTGTGGAGTGGAAACAGTGAAGGTGTAAAAAGAGGTCTTAAACAGCACAGCACTAGCGATGCCAGTTAACGCAAAAACCTACTTATTTCATGTTGATACATATGATGGTGCTTCAGAAAGTTCATGGAAAAGCAGAATTAAAAGATAATACTAATCTTTCCACGAACGTTTTGAAGTACCCTCGTATCTCAGGACAGATGACAAGCACAGGGAGGGAGGGTACAGGAGCAGGGATCGGGAATGAAAACTTGTTAAAACCAGAGAGGGCCTCGACCAGACAAGCGGTAGCATGTTATGAACTTGTTTCACCTGGAGGGCAAAAACAGAAGGAATTTTTTAAAACAGTTTTGCATTTGAAAAGCATTTGGGGATAAATGCAACTCAATCTCATGGGTCTTGATCATCCTGGTAGAAAATAGGACACGACTCAGACTAAGAAATCTCAAAACAAGCTCCCAGAAGAACTCTATGGGCCTCCCAAATGGGCTTCTCTCCCTCTCTGTCCTTAGAAGAAGGACATCTTCTCTAAGATGTCCTTCCCCGAGCTCAGCATCTGCCAGGTGAGCTTTTACCCTTCTCCTAAGTGCCAATGCCTCCACCAGCACCCCCACCAAGGTGCTGTCCAAGTCCTCCTCCCAGTGTCAGTGGGTCCCCTGCCCTCCTGGCCCCAGCCTGGCTGTCTGGTCTAATTGCACAATTGCTGGCCTGGCTCCCCCATTAGGCGGTGAGCTCCTTGGGGCACCTTGCTGGTGGCAAATATTAGTGGAGTGAAGACTGGCGTGTGCCCACATCCTGCAGCACTTTCGCTGCATAATTCAGGAAGAGACAGAAGCAGAGTGGGGGTTGATTAAGTCTACTTAGTTACACTGCACATTTCACCGAATTACAGACCAATTACAGACCGATTCGACCTCTGCCTTCTAGGCACAACCGGCCTGATTAGCTAATTCTTTGAGATCCTGGGAAAGAACCCAGGTGCCCCTATTTCGAAGACATGGTAGCAGTTGACTTGGATTGTGAATTTACCCAAGGGTCCAGATTCATGAAAAGCCTTCGTGGAGGGAAAAGGACCTCCTGCCTCACACCTGTCCTCTGCCTCATTCAGATTCGACGGCATTTCAGTCTCTTCGTTATTCCAGGTCCTACTTCATCTCTCCTGTAAGTCCGCCCTACATCCCGCTGCTGCTGGTAACGATGGCTACTGTTCACTGGGCACCCACTATGAGCCCAGGCTTGTGCTAACAGCCTCACACACATCACACCATTTAATTCTCAGAGTCACCTGGAAACCTGGGGACCCCTCTCCCCCTTTTACAGGTGAGGGAACTGAGGTTCAGAGAGGTAACACACACCAGCCATGCCCAGGCCTGCAGGCTTCTAGAATGTTCTCTCAAACACACACTATACTGTGTTCTGCAGGGAGAATGAAAGGAAGGTCTGATTGTTGGATACAGGTGAGAAATCATGTATACTTTGCTCTGCCTTCCTTGGAGACTCCCAGTGCTCTTTGGCAATACCCTGAGAAGCCCATTTAATGCAATACCTCCCCCACACATTCAGTTTCAGAACACTCTTTTCAGGAACACTCATCCACAGAAAAAGCTGATATGGCACTAAGCCAGCTCCAGGCATTCCGAGTTGGGGGTACTTACCTCCAAGGTGATCATGGTCTCATAGGAGAGACGGGGGGCGCTAATATTACAACCAATAGCTGCTGTGTATCAATCAGAGCAGGGCTTGAGCACATTATAAGCATCATTTCAAATCACCGCAGCCACCTAGCATGTGGTGGCTGCCACCCTGCATATAGAGGTACAAAAACTGAGGCTCCAAGATGGTAGGGAACTCGCCCAGGACCACCAGGTTGTCAGGATAGATTTGGATCTCCAACTCTGGTCTGGCTGGAAATCTGAGCTCAAGCACTTCTTAGTAATGGGTACTCCAGATCTCAGCCATAGCCTATGGTTAAGGAAGCAGAGCCAGGAGTGTGGATACTGTCCCAGGGCTGCCAGAGAAGGCCCCCAAAGGGCCTCACTTGGGCCACCTATCCTGGGAGCAGGCCAGAGCAGAGGGGTGCCCAGCCAGCGCCAGGAGTGGGATTTGCCTAGGCCTTCAGGGCTGGTCTAGTTGCTGCTGGAGTGCTGGTGATACGCAAACTATCACTCTGGAAATTCCCAGCTTGGAAGTTAAGGAGTTAACACTTCAAGCCAAATTAATGCCCCAACAAGCTGCCACCTGAACCTCCCTCCTTGTTGCAGCCTAAGTCTAGAGCATACTGTCAGCTGCTGGAGAAGAGCCCATCCCAAAGAGTTCGGAAGATGCAATCAAGCAGCACACAGTCGGCCTCTGAAGCCAAGTGGACCTGGGGTTTGAATCCTGGCTCAGCCACCTGGTAGCCAGGTGAGCAGGAGGCTGGAGAGCTCCAGCACCCTCTGTGGGGACTATCCCCATTCACCCCAGATGCTGTTGGGGGCAAAGCTGAGTGAGTGACAAAGCTGGACTTGAATCTCTGCAAATATATTAAGGCTGCCACTGAACTTGGGCAAATTGCTCACCTACCCACAGCCTCAGTTTCCTTTTCTGTTAAGAGGGGAAATGATGCCTACCTCTCAAGAGATGATGTGTACATAAATGGAACTCATGGAAAGCACCTGCCTGTACTCACCTCCAGCTGCCCATCACCCCAGCAGAGCGAGGGAACGTTCAGAAAGCAGGAGCACCTCCCTCAATACACACACAGAGCCACCCTCCTGCCTCCATCAAGTACAACCCCCACAAACCACCTCCTGCTCTTCCGCCTCTCCCTTATCCTCCAAGGAACCAAGCCATACCCAGTAGAGTCAGTCTGGGCATGCTCAGTAGCCAGGGCAGCTGGGGGGTCCCCAGGACCTGCTGCCCCACTGCTGACTTCAACATTTCCACCACGGCGAGACACCCAGGGAGAGAGCATCGTTTCCCAAAGCCCCCACTGAGCAGAGCAAGCCACCTGCTGGGCTCCCTCCTCTGCCCCACTGCTGACTTCAACATTTCCACCACGGCGAGACACCCAGGGAGAGAGAGCATCGTTTCCCAAAGCCCCCACTGAGCAGAGCAAGCCACCTGCTGGGCTCCCTCCCTCACTGGCTCAGCTTTTACAGGTCCCAAAGGGGTTCCTGCGGGTTCATCCCTGGCAGAAAGGGGTGTCAGAGGAAGGAGATGCTGCACCCCATGCCAGTTAGCTTGGCATGCACACAGTCTTGGAATTGCCAAGCTCATCTTGAGGATGAAAACAGCCACACATGCAAACCCAACCCGCCTTGTACAAGTATCACACGCACCACCTTGAACTTGGGGAAGATGATCAAAGCAATATTTGGAATCAAAGAGCAGGTAAGGTTCCTCGAAGGATCCAGCCTCATTTCCTCACATGTCTAACCTCTAGTGATTAACATGAGACCCCCACTCTCCTTTCTTTGTTTTTGTTTTACCACGTCACTGACTGGAGCCAAAGGGCATCTGTTATCCCAGCTTTCTGGCATGTACTACAACATTCCCTCTCAAAGAGGTTTTTTTTTTTTTTTTTCTCCTAAATCTTTCCTGGTGTAGCGAAAGCTTCCCTCTTCCTCCCAAGTAATGGAGAGAAGGGGAAAGTAAAAATAGAAGGAAATTTACATTTGTGGAACACCTGTTATACTTTACTACAATCTTATTTAATTCTCACAGGAACCCTGCAAGGTAGAATGTGTATAATGGAGGGAACAGGCTCAGAGAAGCCCGAGTTGGCACAGAATGAAGATGCCTTTCCCCAGCCTCCTTTGAAGTAGGCACAGTCCTGAGCCTGGTCAGTGAGAACTAAGGGGGTGGGGGAGGTTGCTGTATCTGCACCTTCTGGGAAATGCCCTTCTGTCTGTCTTCCTCCCTTCTGCTGGCTGGAATGCAGACATGATGGCAAGCTCCAGCACATCTTGTAACATGAGAAACTCTGGGAATGGAAGCTATTACCTAGCAGCACTGAAGAGAGGAATGCTAGGTCTTCCCAAACTGTGGGGCCCATGCCACCCCAGATTGACCCACCTCTAAACAATCTGAATGTGAGAGTGAAATCATCTTCTAGGTAATCAACTTCTTACTAAGCCTCTTATTTGGGGTTTATCTGCTTTAATCTTAAACTGATACAGTGGGCCTTTAGATATTACTCTTTTTGCAGATGTTATCAGCAGATCATCCTACCGCCTCAGGATACAAAGGGAATTTCTAGTATTACTAACCACCCCCAACCTCCTTCCCCCACTCCCACAAGAGCAGTTCAGCCTTCAAAGATGCTTTTCTCTGAAGGGTAAAGACTGGAGCAGTCTGGAAGAGCAGCTCTCCTGCATCTCTACATTGCCATCAACATTCCCTCTGATGGCAACATCAGCTTGCGACAACCAGAGCTTCACACAGGAATTTAGAATGTTACACAACTTCACATAGTAAGAAATAAGACAAAATTAAATGAAAAAATTATAGCAAAGAGAAAAGGAGAAAAAAATAAGATGAGACCAGGAAGACCTGTATACTCA
>NW_007734432.1:91320-93281 GCF_000696425.1 Galeopterus variegatus
AGTCCAAAAAGTCAGACTCTATAATCTTTGCTCTTAACCAAGCGCTTTAAGGTTAGCCAGACCTGGGTTCAAATCTCACCCACTATCCACTGCCAAACAGCCTTGGGCAAATGACTGCACCTCTCTGAGCTTCTGTTTCCTCACCTGTCAACAGGAATAACCCCATAAACCATGCAGGGTTCTTTGAAGAGTCAGCAAGAGAAATTTTTATATAACAGAATATGAGTGAGACTTTTCCTGGTGCCCTGGAATTATAACCAAAGCTAAAAGGAAGGACAAGGAAGGCTAAGCACCACCAGATTCTAGAGAGAGCTGACAAGAAACTGCCTGCCGTTGGGGTCAGACCTGCCCTCTTCCTGTCCCCTGCCAGGACTGACTAGGAAACAGCAGAACCAGCCCTCATACCCACTCTCCAACACATATTCTGCACAGAAAAGGTTAGCCTAGCAAAGAGCAGAGAGGTGACACAGGCCATGAGACGGAGACTGTCAGGGAGCAAGAGCCAGGAGGTGCCATCTCAGCAGTGGAGACCGCCAAAGTGGGCAGAATCAACAAAAACCAAGGCAGGCAGGCCCCCACCCTCTACAACCTGCCTAGCCTAGAGAGTGAGCCTCCTTCCTTCTCCCACCTCTTGAGAAGCCTGGAAAAGCTTGGGGGTGGGAATGGAATTGAGAGCTTTAGATGAAATGTGAGATTCGAGGTTCTAAAACAGTCTGGATTACATTTTAACAACTGGAAATGGCTTGAAAATAATGAAATCTGCCTGAGGACATGAAGGCCCAAGAAAGGAGAACTTCAAGGAATTCGCTTAAAAGCAACAAATGGAAAAATCCAAAACCATCTCCCATTTTTGCGCACAAAGCACTGACTCCTTGGTTAACCAGCTACATAGGTAAAGCCTTTTGCACAGAGCTGTGCACACAGTAGATGCTCATAACACATCAGCTCCACATACGCAAGAATGAGAGGGCCTCAGTCGGCCACCTCAAACCCCTCTGCCAATTGGGAATTCCATAGGATAAGCCACCCTCCAGGGGAGCTGCAGGATTTGAACATTTCAGGCCAAGGGCACCCAGGGAGTCTAACCTGGAGACACTGGATCTACAACAAAAGGTAGAGACATCCATCCCTTGCTTAGGCAAACCCATTTCCACTCCCGGGTTGGCTTCTGATGCCAGTTTCTGGTTAGCATCCCTCAGCTGTGCAAGAAAGTCATAAGACACCACACAGGACAGATTCGGGCAGGGTGGATGGCAGGGGAGTTGGCCGATTATCAACAGTCCTGCCCCCTGCTTTACTTCTCCTGGGGCAAGAAGCCCAGAGGATGCACAGGTGAATCTGACGGTGGTCCTTTCCTCCCACACCCCAGCCAGCAACCTCTTGAGGAGAAAGGAAGAGCCCACCATGGGATGGGGGAAGACAGTTCTGACAGAGGAAGACAGCTTCATCCCACGGGACCTATCTCTTGGGTCCATCTCCTCCCTACTCCACTGACCTCTATCTGATTCTACCTGGATTGTCAGTGTTTGCCACCTCCCTGGGTGACAAGCAATGAAAGAACACGGTCCTCTGTCCTCACCTTCTCTTTTCCTTTACCTCCCATCTTTGCCCCTGCTGGAGAAGGATTTTAGCAGAGCCCCAAATTTATGGCAAGAGAGGCCATCACTATGAGCGGGAGGGCAGACATTCTGCTCAGGAAAGAGCCCCCATGAACTCTGAGATAAACAAGGAGCTGCTGTCCCCCATGTCAAAGGTGATGGCAAGATGAGCAGAGCCCTGGGGAGAGGCCAAGGGTCAGAGTAGAAGGGGGATGGAGATGGACAGGAGGGACTGCCAGCCACCCACCTGAGGCTCAAAGCAAGCAGAAAATGGTGTTGTGCATGAATCCCTGGTCTCTACGTACGTTTGCATTTAATTATGAGGAAGTCAGGGCATTGGCCAGTGCTGACACGACCAGAAGA
>NW_007734433.1:0-942 GCF_000696425.1 Galeopterus variegatus
TGAGCCATGGAAGGCCCAGGCAGCTCAGCATCCATGACTCAGTGATGGGGGTGTCAGTGTTATCTGAGTTGCTGATGCAGAGCAGAGAGGAGGAAGGTCGTGTCACTTTCTTTGTGGGATACTTTCCGTCCCTGATGTACAGGGCTTCAGCTGATGAAGAAGCTATTCTAGAAAGAGGTTCTCTGAGGACAAAGTCATACAGGTTCAGGCCCTTTGGGCTTGTGAGAAGCTTCACAGGTCACCGTGCCTGTGCACCTGTGCACTTTTAGACTAGAACTAAAAGACTAGCAGGTGCTCCATAAATATCTGCTGAATGTATGAGTTGATGTTGCATAAATGGTTGGCTGTGGCTTTCTCCTGTCTCTGCAAGACTCTAATAATATTTCACCTTGTCTTGAAACATCTATTCANGCTTTCTCCTGTCTCTGCAAGACTCTAATAATATTTCACCTTGTCTTGAAACATCTATTCAAATCTCAACTGTCCAGTGTTGTCAGGGATTCCTTTTACTCTGTGACTCCACTCTAACCAAACCCAGTGGACTCTTGTCCTATCCTCTGTGGACATAGTTTATGACTGCTCACTCTCAGCCTGTGACCACCTTAACCTGGTGTTTTCATGCAACTTTTCATTCAGATTCAGAATGAGTAAGAAATGGGAAGAGACTGGGGTACAGTACAACAGGCAACTTGTGCAGGGTGATCTTGTGCATTGGGCTTTGTGCGGATAGGACTCCCTTGTTGAGTCTACCCTGGGATGTGTGTGGATGAATGGTGAGGGTGGGGGGGCCCTTCCCCAGGTCACAGTCATCATGGACTGGACCAAGCCTCCATCTGGGAGTCAGGGGATGTGGATCAATCCAGGATCTGCCACACCTGAGCCACCAAGTGTGACCTTGAACAAGTTCTTCTCACTCTGGGCCCCGAGTCCTGCCTGAGAATG
>NW_007734433.1:2830-3561 GCF_000696425.1 Galeopterus variegatus
TTCTTCCAATTTCCCCAAGCCCTATCTTATTTATTCTTCTGTTTAGTTCCCATTTTTTCCTTATCTAGCCATCTCCCAATGATTGCATAGTATCTCCTCAAAGTCAGCAAAAGCTTGTTAAGCAAAAGCTAACAGGACAGGATCCCTGGTCGATAGGAAGCACAGACACTTTCCTTGGGTCTCAACACTAGAAAGTTTCAGAGTCTGAATTTGAAGCCAAGCAGTGTGATTCCAGTCCTGCTCGAACACTCCATTATATTGCTTCCCAGTAGGTCCCAGGAATTGCCTGCTGTGACAAGACCTGTGATGCAGATATATCCAAAGCAGTTCTGGGAACACAGAGAGGCGAGTGGCTGGTCCATCCTGCAGAGGGTGGGAAGGGCTCTCAGAGAAGACTGCACAGAAGAGGGGGCCTTAGAAGTGGGTTTTGAAAGATGAGTAGACTTTGCCAGGCAGAGAAGAGACGTGGTAGAGAGGAAGGGCCCAAAGCAAGAGGGCTGGGAAAATCTGTAGTATGTTTGGGGAGCAACTAGTCAATTATCTAAATTAAATACCAAAAGGGATTACCTCAGTGGAAAAAATCAAACAAACTATTTGTTTGACCCAGTCCTGTAGTTTTTGTTTTGTTTTTGAGGAACTGCCACTAATAGAGTAAATACAGATAATTTTCAGGTAATAAATGAGATTAAATGTTTATATTATGATCAGGTCAAAGGGTAAACAAAAAGGGC
>NW_007734433.1:4630-5739 GCF_000696425.1 Galeopterus variegatus
TTCCTAGAAATGGTTCATCGTTAAGAGTATTAAGGTGCAGACAGGATTGAAAGAGAAGAAATTCCGATTCATAATAATAATACCTGCTATTTATAACACACCTTTCTCCCAAGGAGCTCAGATTACTCCAGGGAAATGACATCATTAATTCCTCATTACCTCATTCCCACCTCCCTTGACCCCAAACCATTCCCTGGCCTCTGCATCTCCACACCCCACCACCCCCACCATCACAACCTGGAGAGAAAGAGGTAGACCTGGTTACTTCTTTAACCAGGGGGATCTGCTGGGGTGTTTGGGTGTTGACTTCCAGGACTCAAGTCCCAAGGCCCTGATATCCTTGCTCTGCTCAAACTCCAGACCTATGAAAGAACACTAGGTATCTGTCCACTTGTCCACAGTGAGGACCTCATGCCAACCATACTAGAAATAAAGCAGTCTCTACTTTTTCTGAAAATCTGAAGGGAAAAAACCATAGCCTTCTTTGAAAGTTTATCAGAGCCCCAATACAGTGAGGAAGTTCTTCTAGATACCTAACTGAAATCTCTTCTGCTGTAGTAGAGCCCTATTCTTTTTGATCTTGTCTACAGTTGGCACAAAGAACAGGTATCTTATCCCCGCCACTTCAAGAAGCTTCTGGAACTTTCCCTTAACTGGCCAACTTTTAAGTTAATTGGTTGGATTCTTTATCTTGCAAACCAGAAAGCTAGGCTTTTCTAAAGCTGATGGAAAGGAAATTCTTGCATTCCAACTGCTAAAGGAGGAGCTGGCTGCTCAGCTCAGTTGATTAGAGCACGGTTCTGATAACAGCAAGGTCCAGGGTTTGATCCCTGTACTGGCCAGCTGCCAAAAAATAAATAAAAATAAAATAAAGGAGAAGGAAGAGGAGGTGGGTTATTGAGTCAATGGTTCTTTGTTGAATGTTCACTGAGTACCTGTCCTAGGTATTGTGGAAGACATAAATCAATTATGTGATCCCTGTCACAAAGGAGCTTTTGGGGGAGGGTACAGCATGCATCCACAGAGAGCTAAACATCAAATGTTAATGCAAGATAACCATGAGCAATGTCATTGGGGAGATTATTGTAATAATAGTAATAACATCGAAC
>NW_007734433.1:6585-12528 GCF_000696425.1 Galeopterus variegatus
TCAACTTATATGTAGAAATGCCTGGGCAGTTCCTGAGGCAGAGTGCAGAGGAGAGAGCTGGGGGGTGGGGGATGAAGACCGAAGCTGGGACCAGCGTCCGACTTGCTGTGCGCCCTTGAACAAGTCACTTTCCTTGCAGGCTCTGTGACCCTCTGGGAAATGAAGGGGTGTTGGTTGGCCTCAATCTCGTAGGCCCTTTCCAGCTCCAAACACTGCAGTTTTTATGCCTCTTGTATAAATAGACACTATAAGGCACATAAATGATTGAGCCCACCTTGGTCCTGAGTACATCCTATACTAAGTGATCAAAAAATGGGTGTTGATTTTGTTGAGATGCTTCAGAAGTGCTGAGAAGGTGGCACCCTGGGGGCAGGAGAGAATGAGCAGGACAGATTTCCTGGAGAAAATGGGACTGGAGTGCAGAATGTGTAGAGGAGGTAGCTGAGGTCACTCCTTCCTGCCCTGCAGGTGTGGCTCTAAGTGTCTAAGTCATTGCATTGACACCGTCCTTGGCCATTATATCAGTTAGGATGTGTTTAGTTGCAAGTAATAGAAAATTTCTCTTGCTTCAACCAAGAAGGGGATGTTTTAGCTTGTAAAATCAGTGAGTCCAACTGAGTGGTGGACTTCAGGCAAGGCTCAGTCAGGACTCCAGCCTGCCGTGATCCTCTGAGCTCCGCCCTCCTCTAAATGTTGGCTTTGTCCTCAGGGTGGCCTTTCTCACGGTTGCAAGATGGCAGCCTACAGTAGCCGTGGAACATGCTTCCTTGTTCTTGTTCACCCTCAGCAGGACAGGCCACATAATTTGTGGGACCCAGTGTGAAAGGAAATGTGGGACTCCTTGTTTAACAATTATAAAGAATTTCAAGAAGGCAAAACCAGAGTATTAAACAATTATGGGACCCTAGAAAGTGTGTGGCCCTGTGTGACCACCAGGGCCACAAGCCCATGAAGTTGGCCCTGGTTCTGTGCTTTGCTGTCATTGGTCCAGCTTGAACTAATCACTATGACTCCCAGGGGAATCCCGCCAGCTGATTGGCTTAAATTTGTGTTATTGCTCATTCCTGGACTAATTCTTATGGTAAATTAGATGGGACTGTCCTTCTGGTTTAGAGCAATCAGAGCCCATCTTTGGAGCTGGGGGTGCGTTACATTCTACCAAACCCACAAGTGCTACACAGTAAAGGAGGAAGGAAGCCACATGTCCAACAAGGTTACGCATCAGTGGCTCTGTGCATAGTTTCAGAATGGCTGGATCAGACAGGATCTCCCCACCAGAGGAGCATTTGAGCAGTCTCCCATCGCAAGATGCAGCCTTGCTGTTTTGTCCTCTTTCTCTCTTGTCCAGAGTCAGCCATGCTTCCCTCCAGTGAGCAATGAAAAGTGTAGATTTCAGGCAGTGTGGTGTTATGAAAAGAACTCCGAATTTACATTAAGAAGTGTGGGATTCACCTCTTCACTTTGCTCCTTATTAGCTACATCCTCTTGAACACCTATCTTTATTTCTCTATTACTGTTTTCTTACCTTTGAAGAAAAATAATGCCTGCCCTACCTATTTCACAGGGCTAATGTGACAATCAGGTAGGATTGCATAGGTGAGAATGCTTTCCAATCTGGTAAGGATGATACACATGAACAGCTGGAGAATAGAATTTCTTGTCCAAAATAATTGTTTCAAAAAGTTTCAAAGGAAAAACCATCCTAGTTTTTTTCTGACATGCAAAATCACCTTTTGGTCTCCCCCATTGGGTCTCTGCCCCATTATCTACACCTCCCCTTTATTTACATTCCCCCATTACCTACACCCCCCCATTATCACCTTCCTTCTCTCTTCTCCTCTCCCCCAAATAATCCTAAGCTATTCTTACTGCCAATCACTTACTCTCCAATCACTTCTCTGTTGTGTTGGCTCAGATGTCCTCTAGGCCTCCTGGAAACAATTACCAACCAATCGCCAGTCCTTGATAGTCAAGGACGAAGAGAATGGAGCTAAGGTCCACCAGGTTCCCAGAGCTCAGGCCTCTCATCATGCCTTCCTCCTCTCTGAAATTTCTGCATCCATCACTCTCGACAGTTGCTTGAATGGAAAGGCCTCTTCCATTCAAATCTGTAAATCCCAAGTGCTCTAACAGGAGGCAACTCGCCTGCAGCATGTCAACAATCTAGATGTCGCTCTTGACATGTGCGCCTACAACACTGAACACACATCTACCCATAAATTAGAACCATCCGTTCAACCTGGAGTTGGTTATTCCAACTCACCCCATTGTACCCCCATCCTTCCCATTACCACTACGCCACAAATGAAACAGCATAATTTCACACTGTCTCACACAGAAAGACACATTAATAGATGGTATAAAACCTTCCAGGCCCCTTTGGTTCTATCTTCTTCCCCAAATAAATTTTATTTATTCCCTCTTTCTTGTAAATCCAGGAAGAAACACTAAAGGTATACCTAGCTCATCCTCCTATCTCCAGTCAACATTCCATTTAAATAGTCTCAGAAAGGGGTTTGAAACTTTTCTTACAAATTACCTTAGGAGATTCTGTAGCATTCTCGGGTCATGCATTCTGGCACTTTGCATTCTTACAGTTGGGTAAAACTTCAGTTTGGACACTTGTGTATTGGTTGCTCAGCATCTATTTTCTCTTTTTTTTCTGATAACACTACACCAATTTCTTATGGTGGAATTACGCACAGGTGCATTCTTGGTCTCCGTAAAGGTGACTTGTCATTGTCTAAGCAAGAGGTGGCTCCGTGCCCCAAGCTATGCAGCTGAATTTTCTCTCTCTGACTTAGTTGAGGTGAGTAAACAGGATGAGCCATGCTGAGTGACCCAGAGCAGGTTCCTGAGCACACTGGGTTTTTTCCTGCTTCACAGATACCCTGACCTGCTCTGGATCCTGCCTTCCTAAACCTGGAGAGCAGCTTTTCCTCTGATTCTGTTAACTGCCTATGTCAGCCCCCAAAATAGTCCCCACTCCTCAAGTGGGTTTTGTTTGTGTTTGTGTGGTTTGGCTCTCTCCTCCCCCAAAGTCTTTCAGGGTTAATTCCATTTGCTTCTAATCAAAGAAATGTATTTAACTTTATGATGCTTATATTTTCCTTGGACAATGATATTCACACCCATGGCTTCAACAAACCATCAATATGTTGGAATGAAAGATTCTGAATTTAAGCCCCTGATCTTTTTCCCTATTTGCAGATCCATAAATCCAGCTGGACTAGGTTTCTCCACCAGGATGTACATAGATATGTCTCATATCCAAAACCCATACATTTCTTAAACAGATAATTTTTTAGCATGCACTAGGTACAAGCTGCCATGCTGAGTACTAGAGATTTCATAGCAGGCCTTCCCTTCCCTTGGGGAGCTACAGTCTAGTGTGTGGCACAGAGAAGTAAACACTTCATTCCAACAAGGGTACTAACTGTTGAGCCGGGAGAAGTCCAGAAGGTCCTGGGAAATCCAAGGAGGACACCTAACCCAGCTAAAGGGTTCAGGAAAGGCTTCCTGAAGGAGACAATACTTGGGAAGAACCTAAAGGTGCATTGGAGTTAACCAGGTAAATAGGGGAGCGGTGGTTAGTTCTGGCTGTCTCTAGCTATCATTGCCTTGCTCACTTGTTTAATGTCTGAAATGCCCTCACTTCCTGCTAGAATGTAAGCAGGACCAGGAGAGCGTGACCTGTCTGTTCACCACTGTGTCCTCAGCAACAGAGCCCAGTACATCGTAGATGCTAAAACTGCTCTTCACAAATGTGTCCTGAATAAGGGCCACCTGCCCAGACCCTTGTGGAGGGCCCTGCTACCTGTCCTGCCTCTGCCTCCCTGCCTGTGCCCTCCACTCCAGCCATGCCAGGTGCCAGCCGTTCTCAGAGCATGACGAGCTGTTTCAGACTCTAGGCCTTTGCCACAGGCCCATGGAGCTGTCTCCCTTCCTCTGCCTGGCTGGCCTCTGTCATCTGTCACAGCTGAAGCTTCAGGTTCCCACCAACTCCTCCTGTCCACTTTGTCTGACCTTGCTCTGTCCTCCCCCCTTCCTCCTGCCCCTGGAGGACCCTCTTCAGTCTGCTGTCATGCTGTTTCCTGCCAAGGTTGCCAGATTTAGCAAATACAAATACAGGAAGTCCAGTTAAGTTTGAATTTCAGATAAACAATTTTTTTAGTACTTTTTTTTCTGCCTTATATCTTTTTTTTTTTTATCGGTTATGAATATTCATGGGGACAAAGCTAATTGTCACCACTTGTGCCCAAGATGTGATGGCCAGATCCATACTAGCAGCATGCTCATTACCACAAATTGCGATTATACCCCGTGTCCCCACCCAATTATTCCCGACCTCCGTCCCCATCCCCCTTTCCACCACTCCACTTTGCATCCCTAGGTATGCTCTGTCCCTCTGCAAGCCCAACACACCACTGTGGTCTTTCTTTCCTTCCTTCTTTCTCTCTTAGCTCCTATTTGGGACATACTTGTATTACTCCATTATTTCTTGTTTATCTGACATTCAGATTGAATTGGGTGTCCTGTGTGTTATCTGACAACCCTCCTTCCCCCACTGCATTTTAACCAGTGATGTTCCCCTTTCTCCCCTCTCACATCACTGCCAATCACCTCTTCTCCCGTCTCTTCGCTAAAGGCGTGATTGTCTTGCTAACCTCTGCCCCTTAGGCTCGCTGTCTGCCACCAGTGACACTAACCTCTTGTCCACCCCAGCAGCCCCAGGCTGGAGTCCACGTGGCCTGGGGGTTCACCTGCTGCCTCTCTGCAGGTCCCTTGGCAGGAGCTAGGAGAGGCCCAGCCGGCTGGGGTGCAAAGAGAAAAGAACTCTTTCTTCTGGTTTTCATTGGGGTAATTTTTCTTTCTTTCCTCCCCTTCTGTCTTCTCTTCCAAGGTCTGGAACTTGAGGAATGGGCAGTAGCTCTGTTGTTGGGATAGGGCTTGGGGAGGGCAGGTCCAACAGGACGGTGATGAGGACTGCTGTGACTGCCACTACTACTGACATTGCTGGGTGCATCTTAGGTTCTGGACAATTTACTGAGTGCTTTTAAAAATCAGCTCACTCAATCCCCACAAGAACCTTATGAGGTAGGTACTATAATTATGCCCATTAGACAGACGAGGAAAGTGAGCTTAGAAAGGTTGGTGATTGGATCCGAGTAGCACGGCTGTGAATCAGGGATGGGGAGGGACTTGGAGCCTCGAGTCTCAGCTAGAGCCCACGTTCTCCACCGCACACCCTGCCTGCCCTGGCACTGTGCTAGCACAGCACAGGGGTCATGGTGAGAGCATCTTAGTGCCACCCGCCTCCCATCCATACCGTGGGTTGTCAGTCTCTGGGATGTGACCTTGGATGTATAAATTCTTACCTTTGCCTGCCTTCTCCTGATGTCTTAACCTTTATATACATTGTTCTTCCTTCCTCAGTTATGATCTGCCCAGCGGTTTCTCAAGCTCTGCTAAGAAGTTTTAGAAACTGCACCTAGAAAAGATCCTGCCAATCCTTCCCCAAATAGTCACCTGCCTCCCTAAGCCCTTTGCAGGCCCAGAGCTGTGCTGGGTGGGTGTGATTTCTTTTTCTTTTCTTTTTTTTTTTTTTTTTTGTTTTTTGTCTTTTTCTGTGTCCGGCAACGGATCGCAACCCTCAGTGTTGCCCCCGTACCAGACCGGGGACCGGCAACGGGATTGCAACCCTCGGTGTTGCTCCCGCGCCTCGCTCAGCCAGTGAGCGGGAACCGGTCTGTATGTGGGATCCGAACCCTCGGGCGGGAGTGCCCGCTGAGCTTCCCAAGCGGCGCACTATCCAGTGCGCCACCGGGCCGGCCCGGGTGGGTGTGATTTCTGAAAGTCTGGCTTGGTGGGAGCTCTGAGCACTCTCATCCTCAGCCCTGACAGCTATTGGGGGGTGGGGAGGGGGTTGGCTTCCACACAGGA
>NW_007734433.1:13451-22934 GCF_000696425.1 Galeopterus variegatus
ATTTTTTTATTTTTTTATTTTTTGTCTTTTTCTGTGTCCGGCAACGGATCGCAACCCTCAGTGTTGCCCCCGTACCAGACCGGGGACCGGCAACGGGATTGCAACCCTCGGTGTTGCTCCCGCGCCTCGCTCAGCCAGTGAGCGGGAACCGGTCTGTATGTGGGATCCGAACCCTCGGGCGGGAGTGCCCGCTGAGCTTCCCAAGCGGCGCACTATCCAGTGCGCCACCGGGCCGGCCCGGGTGGGTGTGATTTCTGAAAGTCTGGCTTGGTGGGAGCTCTGAGCACTCTCATCCTCAGCCCTGACAGCTATTGGGGGGTGGGGAGGGGGTTGGCTTCCACACAGGTGGGTGTGTTCCCAAGTGGTTCAAGACCTTGGCCTTGCTGTGTGTGCCTGGAACCTCGGACAGCCATCCAGCCCTCAAGTGAGAATACACCTCTTTTTCACATTTCCAGGCTTTGCTAAACGCCAAGGCTGATTCTACCTGGAGCTCAGGTTTAACTCCCATATAAATCCTGTGTACCTTTTCTCTCTCCACCTGCCACTTGACCAGCAAGAGTAATCACAGGACCATAGCGTTAATCTTCGATTAGATTTCAGTGAGTGGTCATCTCATCTAATTTTCTCATTTTACAGATGAGGAAATGGAGACCTAAGAAAACTTAAATATTTACTCAGATTCACAGAGTTAGCAGTGTTTGTCTTATTTGGAAATACCAGTTGGGGAAATGAATCAGATATCCTAAAAGAGCATCCACTTCAGTGGGTTTGCGTATTCCAATGAGAGACTGGAGCCCTGGTGGATGTGAGAGAGGGCAGACTGGTTCTCATGGACATTATGGCTTGGATATTAACCAGGTTCTACATCCTAGGGCAATTAAGGGCATCTGTCCTTCATGTCAATGACAGTTTCAGAGAAGGTTGTTTAATTTCTTTCTGAGTATCTGTCAGTAAGAATAGGCTCTTTCGGGAACCAGTATGACTCCAGTCCTGGCTGTGGTCAGTGGAGGTTAGAGGTTAGGTTGCCAGATGGCCTGACTATGGGAGGGATTTGCATGTGGACTGGGGAGGAAGAGAGAGATCCCTGAAGTCCCATCAAACCTCCAAATTCTGCAAATCTCTAGAAGCTGGGACTTGAACCCAGGCCTCGAGGTGTTTTCTACATTTGTGTTTTAACCAGGACATGCTGCTTCTGCTCAGGTCATTAGGGTCACTGAGAGTCCTTGTGGCCATTCCTCTGTCTCTTCTACCATCTAAAGCTAACAGAAGTCTGTCATGTTGGGAAATATCTCCAGGGAAGCAAATTCAGTCTCTCTGGAACTCTGTGCTTTGGTTTTTACATGCACGAGAGTTAGGAAGTCCTTCTAAACTTTCTCCTTAGGGGCAGTTTTAATTCTTTCCTTCTTTGTAGGTCATCTGTAAAAATGAAAATCATATTAATTGATCGGTTAATTAATGAAAGGCTTATTGAACACTTATCATGTAACTGTGCTAAATTTGGGGGCTACTGAGATCCACAACGCAGAGACTCAAGTTCTGTAAGCCCCACTGTCCACAGATGGCCACAGCTATCATCCCAGGCTGTGATACCAGGCTTCTGTAGTCAAATGCTCTGCCACTGAGCTATACCCCCTGATGCCAGGTTTCTGATTCAACAGGCCACAAGGCCCCACCTTCTCTGTCACCCAAACACAGGATTCTGTCACAGCTTTGGTCCCCAGACAGGATTTGATTACATTTGGTGGGTCACCGTCTCTCCAATTCCCTTCTTTCTCTGCGGAGCACAGAAGGTATATCCAGAAATTGTCAGGCAGTGATGTGACTTCAAAGTCTGGGAGAGACTCCTCTTTCTTCTAAGAAATTTCTCTTCTATTTATGAATTTTCTACTTATTAACCTGTAAAATCCTTCCAAGAGAGGCCTCATTTGGCTCTTATCAGTTGTAATTGGTGTTTATATAACTGATGATATAAGATCCTTTTCTTACTTCCATTACAATTTTATTCCATCATAAAAGTAATCCCTGATCAATGTAGAAAATTTGGGATATATAGAAAACGCATAAAGGAAAGAACCCCCCCGCCCCATATTAGTCCATTTCCTGTTGCTTACAACAGAATATCTGAAACTGTGTAATTTATAAAAAAATGAAATTTCCTACAGTTTGGAGTCTGGGAAGTCCAAGGTCCAGGGAACACATCTGGTGAGGGCCTTTTACTTGGTGGTGACTCTACTGTGGGCGAGGAAGTGAGAAAAAAGCTGGGGATTTAACAAGACACCTTGGACTTTTCTTTAACAAATTGCAAGAAGGACACTAAGGTTTGTCTTGTCAGAAAGAGACCAAAGTTGGAGAGAAGCTCTTTGCACTTTTTTTTTTTTTTTTAAACAAAACAGCTATGAAGACACAAAGCACTCTAGACTGAGGATAAGCCCTTGGGAGACTGTATGTCCAAGTTAGGATAATCAGAAAGAGTTTAATTTACTTAGTTCTGGAATAAAACCAAGGCTGTATTCAGCAATACTTGAAATGAGTTAAAGGTCAGCAAATGAGATGCTCAGTTTTACTTACATGTTTGCATCTATTTATTTATTTCACATTATACTCTAAATCATGTACCTTTTTTTAATTTTAAAAAAAATAATTGAGATACCTATTTTTATCAAAGTTTGAAATTTTAAAAAAGCATAAGGAACGAAAAAGCACTTTCTAATCATTATTTAAGTCTTTGCTCTCAGGGGTCCTTCAAGCCAAAGAGTGTGTGTTAGTGAATTAGAATAAAACCACAGGATAATTACTTTCTGGGCTACCAATGCAACATGAGTTGCTTTTCATTGTGAGAATGCTGAGAAGTTGCCACAAAATTAAACCAATTAGAATAATAAGGCGAGAAGGAGAAGATTAAATTTATTTCCATCTGATTTAACTTACTAATTTCTCAGGGGAGAAGAATTTCCCTGCCGTTGACCTCTGCATTTTAACCCATGAGCTTCTTCTGTTCTCAAGATGTCCTTGGGATTTCATTCATACCCCGTCTCTATGCGGGGCCTTTTTGGTTGGCTCAAAAGCCTCCGGCTTTAGGAAGTAGGTCTGAGGAATCAGAATCAGTGAACAAGTTACTCAGTCAACACATTTGTTTTGAGCCCCTGCTCTTGCCAGGGATGTTCTCCAGTATATGGATTCAGTGCAAATAAGTCAGAGCTCATGACTTTCCAAAGCTGATATTCTAATGGGGAAAATAGATAATAAACACATAAGCAAATACATGAATAAAATCACTGATAAGTGCTGCCAAGAAGATTGAACAGGGAAATGTGATAGAAAGTCTCTTCCCAGTAGATAGGGCAGTTAGGGCAAAGGCCCTGGGGCAGGGACACACCGTGTGTTTGAGAGAGAGACAGATGTCCTGCATGGCTAAGGGCTAGGATGGGGAAGAATACAGTGCTGAGGCCACCTCTTCTTCCTTCACTACTTCATCACGACGCATGCAGCCAAAGGCTTCCGAACCTTTTCTCTGCCTGGTGAATGGGGAAAGGTTACTGTAATGAAAACCACCAGGGGATTGGGGAATGTCATGCTGTTCATTCTCAACAAATGGTAAGACAATGGAGTCTCCTTCTTCCTGGCACCTTAAAGGATATAGTTTTATCATTAAGTTTAGGTCTTGGTTCAACCATAATTACATTGTTGGGGGCAGTCAGCTCTTCTTGCGGGTTCTCCCACTTCTTTTAGTTGCAGACAATGGAATTCACTCTCTCATGCAGGCTGAAAGGGATTTACGAAGAGGTAGATAAATATCATGGACCAACTGGGAGGGCTGAAGAAAGAGATTCTAGGCTGAGCTTCCAGGAATGACTCCCCAAACCACACGGCAGAATTGGACCCCTGCAGGGGTTGCTGCCTCTGCCGTGATCAGGGAGCTGCCTGCTAGATCAGGAAGGCCCAGCCACAGCCGTCTGCTCCAGGTCCATCTGCCTTTGTTTCAGTCTATGCCAGTTACGTGGACATTCCACATTGGTCCTCTCTTCCCTCATAACTTGATTCCAAATCAGAGTCTTCAATGAGTGTAGCTAGTTGATAGGTCCCCAAACACATTCAAAACTCTAACTGCTTGGGTATTTGAGAGTGTAGTTATTGGGTTTCTAGCCTCTGCAGTAGAGGAAAGCCTCTTAGAAGCTGGGATGGGTGCTAAGCAAGGCAATCTGCTGAACCTCTCCCCCACCCCTCCCAGCTAAGCTGGGGCTTTTACCATTTGCATTCAGAACACTGGGGCTCACTCTGGTGACTCCAGCAGTTCTCCCTCCTGTCCATTAAGATTGTGAAGGCTGTAAAACCACAAGCAATTTTCCTTTTCAGATCCTGCATTCAAGGGTGTGTGCCCCAAGGCAAGATTTGTTCTAGGTTGGGCCAGATTAACCTGACAGAGGCTTGAGATTCTGGAGGAAAAGCTAATCAACAGAGATGACATTTAGACTCAAAGCCCCAAGAGCGGGCAGATCACGGGTGTTTTGCTCATTTTTATAGCTGCAGTATTAATGCAGAGCTTGACATGTAGTATGCACTCAGTAAATGTTTATTGAGTAAATGAATGAGTAAACAAAGAACGGAGCAAGGAGCCCTTGGCATTAAATACTAGGCAAAGTCATTTGAGCCTGTTTGTTTAGCAAATGATTATAATGCTTGATATGGGTCAGCATGTTCTAAGTGCTTCACAAGTATTAATCCATTTAATTCTCATAACTACTCTATGAGATATGTACTATTGTTAATTCTACTTTCTTTCTTTCTTTATTTTTATTTTTTGGCAGCTGGCCGGTATCGGGATCTGAACCTGTGAATTAATTCTATTTTAAAACCAAGGGACAGTGAAGTCATGTTACTTGCCCAAGGTCACACAGATAAGCAGTGGTAGAATTAGGAGTACCGGACTGGGTTGCCCCAAATATCTTCTGCTGTTATAGGATGTACCTATTATTGATTTGGCCCATTTGGAGTGTCCTGAATGCTTACATGTGGTATTTTGAAAGTACATGTGTATAATAAGGTAGGTAGGGTTTGCTAATGTTAACACATGGCAAGCTCTCATCCTTATTTCCTCTTTTCACTGCCTCCCACCTCTTCCAGTCTCCTCCAGGCCAGGCCTTCCCATGTCTCTTTCCCCTTGTCCCTTTCCCATCCCTGTGCTGGACTGGGTCTCAGTGCTATTTTAGTCCCCAGGTGGGCCTCTCTGATGCTGCCTGAGGGAATACCAGTGCAGGGTGGGGCTGGAGTGGAAGCCACCATCCTCTTGGTTCAGTTCAGAGTTGAAGCCCTCTGACTGCTCTGACTGCTGCAGCTTCCAGATCTCTGCGGCTTCTTCTGGAAATGCTAGGGAGACCATGACAGCAGCACAGAGCCTACCGTCTCCAGTGCCCACTGGCTCCAGTGGCCAACCTTCTCTTTGGCCAGTTTATTTTAGGTCCATGGGTGCCCTGGAAAGGCAGAGATGGAGCGCTGTCAATGCTCTCCTGGCCCAGGAGAGTGTGGTCTTTGCAAGTGCTCTGGAGAGCTGGCTCTTTTTATAAGGGTGGTGTGGATTATTGCAAAAACAATATAGACTTTGCTGGCATTCTCACAGATGACACGGGGCTACGGGGGAGAGCACCCTCTTTGCCATCACAAATAACAGGGTGGGGGAAGTAGGGCAGGGAGGAAGGGTGTGCTGTTTCTTCAGAGTTCCTCGTATCCATGCCCCTGCCTCTGAGCAGTTCAGCTGTTCCCAAGCTTGGATGGACCTTTCGTACCTTTGGTGACGGGGCGGCCCTTCTGATAGCTAACTGCTGTCCCCCTGCTTCTGGACTGCCCTTTCTGCTTGCCATGACGTCTAGCCCAATATGCGTCAAATATACGGGGAAAGCCAACCATGTGTGGGTCTGCTGCCCCAACAAAGGAGCCCTCACGCTATGGGGGGTGCAGGCTCCCTGCGGGCAGGTTGGTAAGAGCCCTTTTGACTCTATGGCAGGCCTGGTGAATTCTGAGCCCTTTAGCTCGTGACCTTCCTCTATTTGAGTCACAAAACTACATACCCTGCTCTGTCCCTTTGGAGCACGCTTTTTTCCTTTGGATTTTTTTCTCCCTTTGATGTTTACATGAACTGGTTGAATCCCTCACGTGGTGAGTTCGTGTTTACATTTGCAAAAGCACCTCCCTCTGGAGTTCCGTTTGTGTAGAGGTCACCGCATCTCTTGGGCATGGCTCCAGCCCTCCTTCCTCTATTTGAGTCACAAAACTACATACCCTGCTCTGTCCCTTTGGAGCACGCTTTTTGCCTTTGGATTTTTTTCTCCCTTTGATGTTTACATGAACTGGTTGAATCCGTCACGTGGTGAGTTCGTGTTTACATTTGCAAAAGCACCTCCCTCTGGAGTTCCGTTTGTGTAGAGGTCACCGCATCTCTTGGGCGTGGCTCCAGCCCCCATCTCTTGGGCATGGCTCCAGCCCTGTGCCGGGGTTTGAGCAGCAGTAGCTGAGCACACCAGGGGCCACCCTCCACCTTCTCCTTTCTCTCTCTGCTCCAGCTTCCAGGCTCCTGGTCCCAATGGCATGATGCCTCCTGGAGCAGGAGAAAGAGGCAGACTCAGGGCAGAACAGGGCCATCTTCCTCCTCCCCATCCTCAACACAACCTAGAGTCTTCCCAGGACTTGTCTGCCTCCTTTCTTAGAACCTGATTGTTCTCTGTGGTCTTAGAGCTAGACTTGGGTTGGTGGAGTAGGTGGTAGAGTTTAGAGATCGGCTGCTCTTTGGCAACCTCCCTTTTACTGGGATGACAATGCAGTCAGTATTCTAGAAAGGCTGAGACCATGGACCTTGGAGTCAGACAGAATCATGCCTTTGCCAGTTACTAGTTGTGTGGCCTTGGACAATACCTCTAAAGCTCAGTTTCCTCATCTTAAATGAGTTTAATAGTATCTACCCTTTAAGATTGTTAGGAGGATTAACTGAGAGCATGGGTACAAAATGTTTTTAATTATGATGAGGGTGATGGTGATAATAATAATAACAACTATGGTGGCATTAAGAATGGGCAACTATGCTCCATTCCTGTTTTCCTCTTCTGTCAGAGCAGTGTTTCTCAATTTCTTTTCATCATCAGTCCCTTAAAGAGCCTTTCCAGGCATTGATTTCTTTATCATTTCCCCTCCTGCCCAATGTAGTCTATATCTGTTCATGTACTGTGACGTTTTAAAGACCACAATCGTTGTAATATCTAAGATTTTTTTTTATCCTTCCAAGACCCAATTTCACAGTGATATTGCCCCCATCGAGAACGCATGTGTTAGAGAGAGGATCTGCTACCTAGGGAATCTTGCAGGCTTTTATTCAAGTCTCTTGGTTAGAGGGAGTAGCAAGTAAACCCCAGTGTGGCCCCCCCTTTGTGGGGATGGCTGTCCACAGGAGAGAGCCTGAAAGAAACCAAATGCTTGTCGTGCANTTTTTTTTTATCCTTCCAAGACCCAATTTCACAGTGATATTGCCCCCATCGAGAACGCATGTGTTAGAGAGAGGATCTGCTACCTAGGGAATCTTGCAGGCTTTTATTCAAGTCTCTTGGTTAGATGGAGTAGCAAGTAAACCCCAGTGTGGCCCCCCCTTTGTGGGGATGGCTGTCCACAGGAGAGAGCCTGAAAGAAACCAAATGCTTGTCGTGCAATGATGGGTACCCACTGACTGAAGGGTGGGGCCAGAGTTTTTTACTTACTGTGGTTTAAACCACCCTTCTCCCCGCTCTCCCCATTTAACGTTTGCCTTTGGGACAGCTCTAGCTGGTAGGGAATCAGAGGATCCATCTTCACTCTTGCTCATGGGACTGGAACCCACTCTTCCACTGATGTCTTTGAAACTGGGTGGTGACCAACATGCTGATGCTGACAATAAGGCAGCATGTATAGCCCTACATGAGACAGTTCAGCATAGGAATGATTTAGGGAACTGAGACCTCTTTGTATGGGAAGTAGAAGAGGCCTTCTGAACACAGAGACTTAAAAAAGCAGGTGCTTGAAGGCCTGTGAATGATCTGAGTGCAGGTGGGTCAACTTGGGGTGAGGCAAGGTGCCTTTTTAACTGTAGGTCAGGCCCTGTGTAATGCCAGGAGAGCCATCACATGGACTAGGATGTGAATGGTGCTCTCAGGAGCTGTGCGATACGGCGACCCTGCACAGACGACCTCTTCCTTGTGAAAGCTTAAGCCTTAGATGCCTTACCTGGGAGCTGAAGAGAGAGTCCACGTTCACAGTTGCCTAGAAGTTTGTCCAGCCCAAACGAACATTCGCTTTTTAATTTCCCCTAACTCTTCAACAAAGAAATTTTCAAATAACTGCAGCTCAATGTATCAGTCTTGTGGTGGCCAAGGAAAATGGGATGGGGGTGGTGGTTGTCCCATCTTGATTCCTTCTGAGTTCCGGTAGAGAAGGGGTAATGACCTCTTGGAAGGGATATGATACCAAATACTCAGGGTGACCAGAAGGTGGCCCCAGGTGAAGCTTGTGGCAAAGTATCCTGAAAGGAACATTTGCAAGAAATAACGTTTGATCAAGGCCTGCAAATACCTACTTAGGCCAAAGCTTTCCTGAGACAGGGTGCCGAGTCTGGGAGTAACTCCTGAGTTACAGTCTTTTTAGCTGAACACTTGCAATATGCCAAGCAGGCTAAGTGCTAACACTTAAATTCCTGGCCCACTTGTAGTTGATGATGATGTCTATTATTTATTTAGATTTTTTTTCAGGCTGGGTTGGCATGTTATGTCTTGGTACCATTTAGCTCTGGCATCCTATGGTATATGCCTGAGAGAATTTGCAGACGGTTCTGCCTCAGAGTGGATGTGCTCATTAGATTCTTTCCTGAAGAAAATGTTGCTCACGAAGAAGAGGAGCTTGATGCTCGAGAGAGGACACGGCAGAGAGGAGAAGGGTCAGGAGCTCAGAACACAAATGTTTGCATTTTAAGGCTCTGCCAAAAGCAGAACCCTTCTGAGTTTTTCCTCCAATATATCTATAAACTTAAAAATTTTCCCATTCTGAATGCTTTGAGGTCTTTTCTTTTTCTCTTTTTCTCAGCCATTTGCCTTTCCTCTAGGACTTTCGCCCCAGAGACCTCTGTGTTGATGTCCTGCCTCTAGACATCCTTCTCCACTTACTGCGTGACATCAGGTTGTACAACAGCACCAAGGGCAGCCTTGATGGGACGCGGACTTCACTCCAGGTGGGATGTGACGGGGAGGGGAATGTCCTGGTGAGGCTGGGGGGCGGCTCACATGTGTGAACATGAACTTGGAGTAATGCAAAAACCACTAGATCAGGATTGAGAAGACTGTGGCTGCAGCCCCACCCTCTTCTGACTTTCCGCATCATTTTGGGAAGGCCATCTAGGCCAACTGAACCTACCTAGAGGAGGTTTCATCTGCAAAAGGAGGAATTTTCGAGATAATCTTTGAGGTCCTTTTTATCTAA
>NW_007734433.1:23755-25494 GCF_000696425.1 Galeopterus variegatus
GTTTAGGACTTAGAACAGCTTATCTTTCCAAACTGGAGCCCTAGTTGCTCTGTGAGATAGAGAGGACACTGGTTTTTCTCTTTAATTTTGACCCAAGCCTTATTGGAATGATTCTATCTGCTCCACCCCCTTCCCCACCCCCCACGACCTGCTCATCCGTAGTCAGGAGGACACTTCCCCATGGGCAGTCGAGTGAGGGGCCTGAGAACTCAGATGCTGGAAGCTGAAGTACAGTTAGGAAGGGCTCTCCAAAGAAGACAGAGGTGGGGCACCAATTACTAATGGTATCAGTCAGTTCCTGATACCTCCCATTGCAATTGCATAACCATGAAAAAATTCTTCCTCATTCTCCTCTCAGCACGTCAGGCACCTGATTTCAGTGAAAAGAACCTCTTTTCTTTCCAAACTGTGACCACTATTTTTTGCTTTTTTGGTCCACTCACATCTTTATTTTTTCCTGAATTCTGTGGGCCATGGCACAACTGCTGGGTTGCTCCACGAAGATGCCACAGAACTGGGTGTTCTGTATTTTAGACCCAGATGGTGGCAGTTGATGCCTCGACGGAGGCTGGAGAGTGAGGACAGGTAGACTTTTTCTCTCCTTCTTGGTCATAGTAACTCTCTCCCCATTCCATGAATCAGAGAAGGGGAGTTGGGTGGCAAGATATATTAACTCTCCAAGCTAAGGTTGGTGCTTCTCTGTTCCGCATGGACTGACCCACGCAGACCTTCACCTCCCCAAAAGTTATACCCTCAGCAAAGCAATACCTGCCCCATCTAATAACTGCTTGGTTTTTGTTTAGTCAACACACTTCTCCTGCTTTAAACATTATATCAAGGCCCATTCTGGCATCTCTCCATAGAGAATAGGAAGGTAGAAGCCAAATCCTGGCAGAAGCAGAATATGCTAGCACTTGCTAAAAGTTTTTCCAAAAGCCCTAATTCCAGAGGAAAAGCGGTATTTTTAGGATCCCCTCCCCTCCAATGTTACCCATTTGGAGCATACCCAACCTGGAGAAAGTGAGGAAGAGAGACTGTGCATGTTGAAGGTGGGAGGGTGGGCTCTAGGACATGGGAGTGCGTGTGAAGTCATTTTACAGAGGAAAGTACAGGAATTGAAGAAAAGACCCATTAAGTGTCCAATATTAAACCCTTTGGGTAAGAAGAGCCACATTTTGTGCATCTCTTGGTATCCGGGAAGAACTGACCACAATTCATCCTTGACAGAAAGATCCTGGGAACTTTAATCATTTGTAATTATCTTTATAGTCAGCAAAATTTTTCTTACAGCTTCAGTTTTCATTGCTTCCCTCTTATTTTATTTGGGCCATAAAGCAACTGACAAGACTGTGTTTTCTATAATGTATTTGGAAGTAGCCTCTCGTGAGCTCAAGCACGGTGACTTCAGTCTTCCCTTCCCTTCAGTCTTCAAAGTGGGGTTATAAGGAGGCTGGATGGGAGGAACATGCACAACATGGAAAAATGCTTGTGAGACAGATATATATATATATGTATATACATATATATATATATACACACACAAAAATATATATATATTTTCTGGCAGCTGGCTGGTATGGGGACCCGAACCCTTGACCTTGGTGTTACAAGGCTGCACTCTAACCAACTGAGCTAACTGGCCAGCCCACTTGTGATATAAAGTTAAGAAAAAGAAGACACCGGGGCCGGCCCGGTGGCGCACTGCTACAGTGCGCCGCTTGGGAGCGCGGCGGCGCTCC
>NW_007734433.1:26202-58248 GCF_000696425.1 Galeopterus variegatus
AAAAAAAAAAAAAAGAAAAAAGAAAAAGAAGACATTGCAGGACCCAGGAAAGTGAATTGTGTGATAATAATTATATATATTTGAAAAGATTCACAGTGGAAAAAAACTGGAAAAAACATACCAAAAGTCTACACATGATGAAATTGTGGGCAGATGTTTTTTCTCTCAGTTTTCCAGAAGTTTCCAAATATAATCTTTTGCAAAGTGTTTCTCCTGGAAGTGGGTTGGGTTGTATCTGTCACACAGCTGTCACTCTCCCTGGTCGTGTCTTCCGGATTTAAGGAAACTGGGTGGGAAACATGTATTGTTTTGGATAGGAGATCTGTGGGCAATTTATGGCCTGCACACACACACACACACACACACACACACACACTCACACACTCACACACACACTCTTCCACACTCACTCCCGTCCTCCCCAGGCTGCATGCACAAGAAGGTGCCTGGACAAAGACACTGTGTCAGGCCAGCCAGCTGGTCGCAGCCTTCTCTCTAGCCACTTGAGATGGTGGGAACTTAGTGGCTGCTGAGTTGGACGTGGGAGACATGCAGAATCCACTGGTGAATTGTTCCTTTGTTCTGCTCCTAATCTTCTAATCCTGGAGAATAGAGAAGGGAGTTTTCCTGGGACTTGGGGCTCGGCCTCCCAAATCCCTCTGTCTTTGACCCCACCCTGAGGGTTGGGGTGGGGGTGGGCAGGTGGGAAGACATCAAGAAGAGGGTGGAGTCAAGGTTGGGCATCATTTAGCCATGGCCACCCATTCCCTTTCTCAAGGAGCTAGAGTTACATTGACCTCATATTAGTACCCCTGCCTTTCCTGGTTCTGGGCCATAGCACCCTCTCAGAAGTCTCACTGTGAATCCCTCCCCATTTAACCTATGCTTTACCCTGCAGCAATGCAGTGCTGAGAGCTAAAGAGCAGGAGCAGGTCTTACATGTACCTTTAAGTCTGAAATTCCCCAAACTTACTGGCCAGTCATCCTTCCAACAATCAGCTTATCCCTTGGCCTATGGATGTTACAAATGCTTCATTTCCTGTACGTACGTGGTTAGAGTCCTGTGCAAGGAGGCCAAATCCACAGTCTAGTTTCCTGTGAAAATCACTTAGCCTTGTGTGGGTCTGCGGCCACTGGCTGCTGCTTCCTTCCACTCAGCACTGATGTTGGTTAATATGTGTGGCCAGTTACAATGGTAACAATAGTTAATGTTTATTGAGTGCTTGGTATGTGTTAGACACTGTGCTGAGAACAGTACATGTGTTAATTGGTTCAGTCCTCATCTTGACTCTAGGAGGGGAGTTCTGTTATTCACTTTATTTTGCAGATGGAGAGGCTGAGTTATGGAGAGAAGAAACTTGCCGAAGATCCCCATGCTGGGAAGGGGCAGAGCCTACTTTTGCACACAAGCAGTGTGGCTCCAGAGTCCACTTTTACCCCTGTGCTATTGGGGCTTCTGCTGCCTTGATGGAGAAGCATGGATGACTCAGGGGGACGAATCCCCACCTCCTGGAAAACAGTCATGTGGCAGAGAGGAAAGGGGCTTGCTGGCTGGCCACTTTGGCATACAAAGGCACCACCTTGCAGAGGACACATCTTTCATCTGTGTGTCCCCAGTTACCAGCACAGTGCCAGACACATAGCGGGCACAGTAGGTGTAACCAAAAGAATGAGTTTTTGGTTATTAAACATATCTGCCTGAGTCAGGGACAGTGGTTGACATTCCTATAGAGGCAAGAGCAGATCTAATACTCTTTGGGTGATGCCAAACATGGAGGTTGTGTTCTGTTTGCTATTTTTTCCTTTTCTTCTCTGTGCAGCCTCCCTTCCCCACACACGCATCAGTCCTTGAGTGTGTTCTCTCAGATATTTGCCCTGTGCTTATATATACCCAATGTGTGACTCCTTCCTCCTGACCTGGAGAAGTTGGCTTTTCCCAAGTTGTTCTCTGGACCTATAAACTGATATCTCTCAAATAGCCACTTGGGGGGACTCCAAGATGCTGGGACTGAGGCTGGGGTCTCATTGTGCCTGTGTGGCTTTTGGCAAGTTGCTTGCCCTCTCTGAACCCAAAGAGGAAAGTGCTGCACCCTGAAATTATGGGAGGTGGGGTAGAAGAACTCCCCAAATCTGGGTTTCAAGAAGGTTCTCTTGCAGCCTGTGATGGTAAGGAAAGACCACACTGTTGGCTTGAGGGCTGAACTAAGGTGGAATGTGGGGAGCTGTATTGGTGGATAAATTGGTGAGCAGCATGAGGACTTTGAAAGCTGGTCAAATGGCTTTAAACATAGATTCTTAGTGCATCTGGGTTTCTTTTTGCCTTGTGCCAGCTTGAGCCATACTAGCAGAACTCTGTCAAGGGGACCAAGGCTGCAGGCATGGCAGCTCATTCCCAATTTCAGCTGGCATCAAAGCAAACATATTGCCCTTGGAGGCACACCTAGCTCTGCCAACTCCAGATGCTGGCAATGGCTGTCTAATGGCTCTGGCATGTTTAATGGCTCTGGCAGGGCATTCTGGGTATGGACATGCAAATGCGCAGGCCACCGTGTGTGTGTGTGTGTGTGTGTGTGTGTGTGTGTGTGTGTGTGTTTGCGTGTACGCACATGCACGCGTTATGGACATGCAAATGCGCAGGCCACCGTGTGTGTGTGTGTGTGTGTGTGTGTGTGTGTGTGTTTGCGTGTGCGCACATGCACGCGTGTACGCACATGCACGCGTTCATGCAGAGGGGTGGTCTGCTTGCAGGGTTAGGGTGTCCTTTGCCCCAGGAGACTATCAATCTCTCCTTAATGCAGTGACTTGGGAGTTGGAAGCTGGTAGCAGGGACAGGAGAGTTCAAAAAAGAAAAAAGAGAAAGTGAGAAAGTGGGCAACGGGAAGCCGTCTGCCAGGACCCAATGCCAGCTCCTGGTTCAGCTGTCCCAGCAGCCAGTTCAGCATGCCCACCATGAAGGCTTCTCTCACCCTGGCCGGCACCCTGGTCAGGAGTGCTAACTCCTTTCCTTGTTGGAGCTGCCCTCAACTACTCCATTCGTCCTTATAAACAGAAATCGGCCCTGTCCTAGCATGCCCTCAAGTTGCAGAGCCTCAAATGGATGAACGGATTTCACATCTTCTAAGCACACATGGGGACACTTTCCCTGCCCCTGCTGACATAAAACAACTCTTGCAATCTTGTCACCACATATATTGCTTTAAAATTAACTACCCACTGAGCACCGTTTTTTTGTTTTGTTTTGTTTTGGGCAGCTGATCAGTCCAGGAATCAAACCCTGGACCTTGGTATTGTCAGCACCATGCTCTAACCAGCTGAGCTAACCAGCCAGCCCCTGGCAAGTGCTGATTTAGTCAGGATCAGTTACCCGTTTTAACAACTGGCTTGACACAATCTGCATTTGTGTATTGCTCACACCTCCACAGAGGAGAGGTGGACTCTGCTTTATGAAGTCACAAGCATCTAGTGGCTCTTTCCATCTGTAGCTCCGAGTCCTCCACTGCAGCCTCTGTTGCAGTTCACTGGCTAGCAGGGGTGAGGAGAAGGGAGACCATGGAGGACCACATGGAGGTTTGCACGGCCTGGGCCTGCGGGGGCTGCTCATCACTGCTGCCCACGTGGCTCTTTCCATCTGTAGCTCCGAGTCCTCCACTGCAGCCTCTGTTGCAGTTCACTGGCTGGCAGGGGTGAGGAGAAGGGAGACCATGGAGGACCACATGGAGGTTTGCACGGCCTGGGCCTGCGGGGGCTGCTCATCACTGCTGCCCATATTCCACCGGCTGGTGCTGCTCAGTCACATGGCCTCACCTCTCATTCAGGAGACTGGAAATGCTCCCAGGAGGTAAAGGACGAGGGTTTGGTGAACAGCTAGATGGCCTGGGCCACAAACACCTCATGTTTAAGAGCATAATCTTTGGCGTCAGAAAGACTTAAGCTGCAAGCTCAGCCTCACCACTAAGTAGTGCGTGCTCAGAACTTGGGAGAAGCACTTGACCGCTGGAGTTAGGAGTACACAGTGAGTTAAGGGACGAGGAAGGTCAGTCTGACTCCAGAGCTATGATTTGGGGCTGGTGACGTACTTATGGGGACTCCAGTTTTTCATCTGTAAGATGTGGCTGATAAGACTCACTGGGTTGGTTGTGCAGATAATGCGATCACATAAGCAAGTCCTTCATACTGGGCCCTACACATGAGGGCTCGGGAGATGCCGTCTGTCCCCATTATCACTGCTTAGTGTCATTATGGTTGTTGCTTCATGCTAGATCCTGTCACGAGAGCTGGGGACAAAAGGTAAGCTAAGTAGAAATTATCCCCTGCCCTCAAGGGTCACACAGTCTTTTAGGGGAGATAGCATATCTATAAATAATTTCAGTATGGTGGCATTACTTCATGAAGGGGATGGCCGTGGCTCAGAGAGGAACGAGCATCCCATCTTCGTGATTCGGAATCTGTGGCCTCTGAGACGTAGCTTGAGGACAGGGAGGTCTCTGAGAGGTGGAGAGGTGGGAAATGGACAATGGGGGTGGGGGTGGTGGCTAGGAGGTGGGAAGACGGTAAGAACCAAGGCAGGAGGTGGGCCGTGGTGAGCAGGCCTGCCGGACGGTGGGTCAGCTAAGCATGTGCAGCTGGGTAGGGGCTGGCATGGAGTGCAGGACAGAGGAGAGGTTAACTGGAGCTAGATCAGGAAAACAAAACCAAATGCAACTTGACTTTGGCCTGCAGACAGGAATTGGGCCTCCTTGGCAGTCTCCATCCTTTATGTTTGTCCTGAGATCAGCCTCAGCATGTTGTCACTTCCAAAACCCATAAATCATGCCCCTAAAGCAGGGGAGCTGCCGGAAGGAGGCCTATCATATCCCAGATAACAAAACTTTTCAAACGTCCACCTCTTTAACCGTCTCTGCCCTACCGCTGGTGGCTGCCATACTCTTTTTCTCTCTCTACAACCCTGTCCCTTTGGTTTCTATTTCCCTATCTAATGCCTCCTCCACCCACTCAGGACCCCTGGACCTTTTCTTGCGGTCCATGCTTCATTTTCTGCCTATAAAGTAATGGCCTACAGATCCCCATACCGGCCAGACACCAAAAACAAAGAAAAAACACAATGGTCTTCTCTTTATCCTTTCCCTAGAGGGTCAGTAA
This sequence comes from Galeopterus variegatus, assembly GCF_000696425.1. NCBI lineage: Eukaryota > Metazoa > Chordata > Mammalia > Dermoptera > Cynocephalidae > Galeopterus > Galeopterus variegatus. The sequence goes on from NW_007734433.1 coordinate 31,342, forward strand.
ATGGGATTTTTCTCTCTGCCAAATATAGATTAATTGAGTTCCAACCCCATGAAGACACAGTGTGTGGTGGTCGTTAGGGCTGGGTTCACGGGCACAAGGCAGGGTTACCTTTCCCTACCCACCTGAAGTCAGACTCATTTTGGCCAATAGAATGTGAGTGGAAGGGATGGAAGTCACCTCCTGTTGGAAGCTTTAAGAGCTAGTGTGGGACTCACCTGCTCTCTCTTTTGCCCTGTCTCTGACACTGACAATGTTTGAGCTGTGGCAGCCCCATCAGCCTGGGTCCTGGAGGAGGAGACATGCCTGGGGTATAAAATAAGTCTGTGTTGTTTTAAGCCTCTGAGATTTGGGGATTGTTTTGTTCTGGAGCATAATGTGCCTGTCCATCCTGACTGATACAGCTGGAAACTGGTGCTTGGTAGGATCCATTACAGACAGAAGTCATCCATCTTCAGAGGGTAAAACACTAGATTGCTACGTACCATGAGATGCTTTCTATGAGAATGATGATTATGGGGTGACAATGAGCAGCAGCCCTGGCATGCCAACAGAGAAGGCTCCATAATGTGTGCTCCAGAGAACTTTGGGAGCTGCCGTCCAAGGAAATGAGGTGTCAGGGGCAGCTGAGGATGGACTATCCTCCAAAGACCTCAACCTGAAGCCCTAGCCTTTCTCTGTGTTTATTTTCTGCATTCCTGCGCTGTCTGCATAATCTCTCTTCAGCTGTTTAGTTGTGCCAGGCAACTTTACTAGGCTGTGAAGCCATCTCAGGAGCAAAATATGTAGTAGGTGATTTGCTCGTTTAAATCTTATGTGATTTGGGGGGACTGGGGAGAGGATGGAAATGAGGAACAGTGAGAAAAGTATACAGAGAAAGAAACCAAAGGACAAAGAGGGGCATCTTTCAGCTCTGGGTGATCACTTGAGGGTGGTATACAGTGAAGAGAGGAGTACAGGTGTATGATTGACTCAACACGCAGTGCTCCAGAACTCTGCACAGATTGTATCCAGTTTGAATCAACCTTATTTGCTCATTTATTCATTCAAACTAATACCTATGGAGGGTTGCAAGCACTCTGCTCAATGCCATGAATTCAAAGATAATTAACACATGGTTCTCGGCCTCCAGGGACTCCCAGACAGATATGAAAATTCTTAATTAACACACAGTATGACTAGGACTACTGGTCTCTACAAGCAAGCGGGTTCAACAGTAAATCTCCTGAATTGTGATGGGTCCTGAGGAATGAAGAGCTGATCCCTTTCTAGCCAAGTTTCCAAGTAGGAACTTCCCCTTCCCGCCAAAAGGAATTTGAAATAATCCTCCCAACCAGGCAGGCAACACTGAGAGTCAGATCTTAATGCCCGGATTAGAGAGAAAGTTGCTGGGCTCTATGAACAGACTTAAGCTATCTACACAGGTTGTTAGTAAGGCAGCCTTTTTTTTTCTTTCTTTTTTTTTAAGAGCATGTTTTAAAAACAAACTGTGAATACTTTGCAATTCAGCGACTGAGAACTGGTGATGTGGGCTGCACGGGTGAGGATCGGAGGAACCGTGAGCTGTGCTTGGGGGATACAAGGCCACGCCTGAACAGCCCACCCTAAAGTTGAGTTTCAGCGACTGAGAACTGGTGATGTGGGCTGCACGGGTGAGGATCGGAGGAACCGTGAGCTGCGCTTGGGGGATACAAGGCCACGCCTGAACAGCCCACCCTAAAGTTGAGTCTTCTTACCAGCTCAGGGAGGGGGAACTGGCAGCAGCTGTGAGAACACCTCCCCAGTCTTGTGGTTGCAATGGATTGGAGGAAGTTCACTTTCTAGTAAAACGTATGCAGAATTCGTGTGGACTCTGCTTTTCTCATCAAATCCTTTTACCATCTTCATAAAGTTCAGAATGAAAGAGTGGAAGGTTAAGGTTATTGTTACCAGCCTGTGAGAAACTTGCGTGACAGTCAGACAAGATTCCAGCTCCTAGAGTTGGCAACAGCTAGCGGAGGGCCCTCTCTCAGGCTGGTGCCTTCGCAGAGCTGTTTTGGGCTGAGGGGGTCCAGCTCACACCGGTGGTGGTGGGGGTGTAGTCAGAGGTGAGTCTGGCAGGGAGGGAGTGGTGTACTCTTTTGGGGCTGGAGACTCCAGCTCCTCTTTGGTGAGGTCAGGGAAGGTCTTCCCAAGAAGGTGAGACTTGAGTTGTATTTTCTGGATGACAAGAGTATTTCAGGCAGAGGGAACTGTTTTTGAAAGTGCACAGAAGGACAAAACAGCCTGGTGCAGTCAGGGAGCTGTGCATGGAGAACAGGAAAGTGTGGAGGGCCAAGTGCAAAGGCCTATTTACCGTTTCAAGACAGCATGTGGCCTAATACAACTCTAAGGATTTGGCAACCTCAGGCTGGTTTTCCCCAGGCGGCCAGCTTTGTTTTCATCAGGTCATAGGATATCTATTCTCAGTGTTCTAAATGTTGGCCTTGGTTTTAGGGTAAAACTGACTTACACTCGGCCACTCGCTGATTCCTTTCCAACCCAGACTCTGTTCCCACCCAGCAACTCTTTTGCAAGATTTTCTTCCTTGGGTTTTGGTCTTTGGCACAATCTGGGTGCTGTTTACAAGTGACAGCATGCTATGATTATTGGCAGCTTTTTTTCTTTCTTAGTGGGGCCTTCACTGAATGGAGGAGCATCTTACAATGAATGCATTTTAGATTTGATAAACTATCATTTAGCTGGGTGATGTTTTTCTCCAAACCCATAGAAGCAACACCCTCTTTAGACTTTCATATAAACTTCTCTAAATAGAAATTTGTTTCCATTTGTTTCTATCCTTGCTCCTATCAAAGTCATCAGCTTAAATGGATGTCAATTAGCTACTTGTCACACAATCACTAAATGATCATTCTTAAGACTCACTTTGCACTTGATAACCTTTTTCTCTGTGGTGAACTATAGATTAGGATTCAATATGTAATACTTTTTAAAAAAATGGTTTGAAGCAAATTAATTCTTTTTTTTTTTTTTGGCACCGGGCCAGTAAAGGGATCTGAACACATGACCTTGTTTGAAGTAGTGAAAAATTAAAAATGGACTGAAGAGCCAACAACAAAGGATAGGTTTAATATGTCATGACATGCACATATGATAGAATGCCATCTGCCAGGATAAGTTATGTTGGAGAAGATCTACGTAAATGACAGGAGAAAATTGTTAAAGAAAAACACAGCCGGACAGTAGTGACAATGGTAAAAACAGATTTTATTCAGGAACTATTACAATAGGGGGAAAGAGACTAAATACAGAACTGGGCTCAATTCCAAATACAACATGAACAACTTGGGACTTATAGCCAAGGAGCAGCGTTGGGGTCAGTGGATGGAAAATTACTAACAGGAAACATTCCAGGTAAGGAGGATTCTGGGTAAATGGACTTGACAAGATTCTTGCTGAAGGAAGGCCAGGGTGATCAGATAGCAAGTGGGGAGGATGAGGAATTTGATCAGATATCAAAGGTGGGAGGGTTCTTTCTAAACTGATTTAACAAGATTCTTGCTACAACTAGGCCATACAGGCCTGACGAGGACAAACCCCATGGCTGTGACCTCAGGGTTTAGTGTATCCTGGCTAAAGTTTGGTCAAGGAGAACATCTTTGTCAAAATCAAGTCTTATTAATACACCAAAAAGGCGGGTTACACACAGTTACATACCGTGCATTCCTGATTCAAATTGTTCAAGTCTTATTAATACACCAAAAAGTAGTTTGCACACAGTTAGATACAGTATGTTCCTGATTATGTTAAAATATTTGCATACAGATACATACAGAGAATATGAGTAAGTTTTGTTTTCTTTGTGCTTATTCTCTACTTTCCAAATTTCTACTGGGAACACATATTGCTTTTATAATAAAAAATAATATGTTAAGTTTACTGCACATATTTGAGAGGTGGGAAATTCTTCACCTTGACTTTTTAGGGTCAGGCAAGACTTTTTAAACTTTTATTGGAATTAAGCAGTTCTAAAAACAGAGACTAAGAGTCTTTGCAGACTACTTTCTGAAGACAGGGCCATTAGCTGTGGCAGAAAGAGGGCCAGGACGATGTTGAGCTTTGTCAAGAAAGATGTTGAAGCCATAAGTCACTGCTCTGCCCCTCATAGAAACTGTGGAGCAAAGACGTTCTAGTTGCCAGGCCCCAAATAAAAATAGCAGGGAGGCTCACCCATGAACCAGCTCATGGAAGACCTTCCATCTGCTCTTGCAGAGAATTCCTCAGCCTGGAAATATGGAAGCTGAGGAGTTATATGGCACATATTTATGAAGGTATTCAGGGTTGAAATAGGTAAGCCTGGATGTGATTTTCAACTCCTTCCCTACAAGAAGGGGACATCCTAGAAGCATAAAATGGATAATTTTAGAAACAAATTTAAAAGGTCAGAAACTTTACAGAGCCACTAATTCATTTTGTAGAGATCGTTACCTTCCAAAGTGGTACAGGTGGGTCACAAAAAAGCTTCAGTGAAGTTAGTAGGATTGTGGTTTCCAACATTTTTGTACTTGTGGAATAATATCGGAAACATGCTTGATATGATTAAAGAACTCAAGATAGCACTTAATGAGCCAGCGATTATTATAACACAATCGATGATGGCTTTGAATATCTATGAAAGCATCCAGTTACCTCCTAATCTGCATGGGTTTCTTTCAGTGCTGAGGTCCTTATGAGTAGAACTCATTACCTTGGCCACCCTGACCATGCTCTTGTACATTCTCTTGGAAGGGTGCTCACAAATTCCACTGAACATGTGCTTCTTCTTTGGAACTCACTTCTGTCCCTTTACCCACAGCAAGCCATACCTGCTCTACACTGAGTTACATGATATAGTCAGCTCCAAGAGCCACATGACTGTCACCACCCTACCAGTGTGTGTGCTCAAGTGAAGCAAAAATGAATAGCACACTTATTCAGACTTGGTGGCTGGCCTGTGAAGGTCAGAGGGACATTGGTCGAGTGTTGCTGCCCCAGCCTGTGCTGTTAGGGCTGTCCATGGCTGCCCCAGCGTGTGGTCGGGGAGCCTGTAGCACTGGGCCACATGCACCCTTGGTTCCACCCAGCGTGACACCACCTATGGTCTTGTAGAACAAATATTTGTTAAGGAGTGAGTGAGCTAATCTTGGTTTTCCAGAGGTGTCATTGTCAGTGGGGTATTTTCTTTGCTTGTATCTCTGGAAATCTTTGAAGGAGTGACAATCCATCCATTCTCTTTTTCCAGTTTCCCTTGCCCAACTCCATGTAGAAAATGAGAAAACAGACTAGGGTGAGGAATGCCACATTCAGGTGAGAGGGGACAGGGTTGGGGGGAGACCTCTAATTCTAGAAGTCTCGTAGCTTAGACCAGCTTTTTAGTTTTGGCTTCATGCCAAAGCCTAACTAGATGTAGAACAATGGCTCAGATTAAACATGTGCGCGCACGCGTGTGTGTGTGTGTGTGTGTGTGTGTGTGTGCGCACGTGTTGGTGGAGTTGGCTCACAGCTATGTATTCGCATATTGGTTAGGTGGTACATTGATGTTCTCACAGATGAGCTCTCGAGGCAGTGACCCTGAAAGAATGATGGTAATCCTGATGCAGCAGTATGTGCACGTTGTGCGTGCTGCGTGACAACATTCCCCCGGTGAGTCTGATTCACCCTTCACTTGAGAACTACTCGTTCAGGGAGTTGTCACCTCACTCGTTTTGGTGTCCTTTCTCTGGATCACCTTCTTTGGGTCACTTATCAGAGGGGGAAGAAAGCCCAACTCATTAATATGCTGATTGGCTGAGCTTTAAGAGCAGCCTGGCTGTCAGGGAGACAGACCACATGGGTTTCTATTAATTAAGTACTGAATCCCTGTGGACAGAAAATTTCCAAATCCCAAAACTTACTAAGTCTTTTGGATGGGTATGGCTAGGCTGAAGAGTGTGTCTACTGGAATGAGAGTCACAGAGTCCTCGATGCTGAAAGTGCCATCTGGGGAGGGGTGGGGCAAGGCCCAGAGAGGCTGGGTGCACGGGAAAGAGGTAGCAGACAACAGGCCTGGCAGGTGGGGAGCCGTTGCCCAGTGAGAAAGTGTCTAGATACACAAAGACAGACTGGGGGGTCCAAAACCAAGTATGCTAAGAGAGGTCGCATGTTCTCTGTTCCTACCTTCGTAAGGACAAGCGACGGAATCTGTTGTCAGAGCAAGAGTGTTAGCTCTGAAGGCTGAAACCCACGGAGAGGTCACTTGGTGGCCTAGTTTTCTACTTGCTGCTGTAGCAAATGACCACAAACTTAGTGACTTAAAAAAACCCACGAATTTGTTTTTAATTTTTATTTATTTACTTTTACCATTTTAAAGTGTACAATTTAATGTTTTTTTAGTATACTCACAAGTTGGTACCACCATCATCATTATCTAATTCCAGAACACTTTTGTTGCCCCTGAAAGAAACTCCCTTTTTGTTAGTGGTCACCCGCCTTTCTCTGGCATGGCAGCCACTAACCTACTTTCTGTCTCTTCATTTGCCTACTCTGGACACTTCCTATAAATGGGAGAACTCACTTTTATTTTATTTTTTTATCCGTGGTTTAACAACCATATTTTTTAATATTCAATTTTATTTATATTTATTTTTGTGGGGTATAGTGTGTTGTTTCAATGCATGCATACGCTGCACAATGATTCACTTAGGGTAGACAGCAGAGTTTTATACCCATTAGTTCACCCCTTATCTCTGCCCACCCCCAGCCCCCCCAGTCTTTGGTAACCATTATTCTACTGTCTACTTTTCTTTTCTTTTTTTTAAATCACACAATGATTAATATCCTTATTGCAAAAAGAACTCTTAAAAATGAATTAGAAAAACCTAAGCTGAAATTTGGTGAAGGACATGAGCAGGTAAGTCACACACCCAAAGAAATACACGTGGTTAATAAGTATATTCTAGGATCTGGTTGCAGTTGGGGATGGAGCTGCTCCAGCCCCAGTCTGTCAGGATCTCAGGCATCAGGCTGGCCCTATTGCTGGCTTGGATGTGTGGCAGTGGGGGCAGGGTTAGGGCCCACAGTCCCTGTCTCCCAAGGTCCCCCTGGCATTGGGCTGGCTTCCATCGCTGGCCTGGATGTGTGGTGGCAGCAGGTCCATGGCCCCTGTCCCAACATGAATTTATTATCTGACAGTTCTGGAGGTCAGAGGTCTGACACAGGTAACACTGGAATGCAACTGGGGTTGTGTCTCTTTCTGGGGTCTCTAGGGGAGAACCTGTTTCCTTGTTTTTTTCTAGCTTCTGGAAGCTGCTTGCATTCCTCAGCTCATGGTCCCTTTCTTCCACTTTTAAAACCAGCAATATCGTATGTTTTGGGGGCTTTCTTCCAATAGCCACATTGTTCTCCCTCTCTTCTTCTGCCTCCTTCTACTTTAAGCACCCTGTGATGGTATTGAGCCCTCCTGGATAATACAGGATACTCCTCCCATCTCAAAGACATCTGATTAGCAACCTTAATTCCATCAGCAACCTTCCTCTTTGCATGTAACTTAATATTTTCACAGGTTTCTGGGGATTAGGGCATAGCCACCTCTGGGAGTCACTATTCTGCCTGCCATACCTGGTTTTGCTCCTGGTCCACCTCCACCATGTGGTGCAGGTACAGGATGGGTTTGTATTGGCAGCAACTCAGTTCCATGAATTGAGGTCTCCAAGACCCCCTCCTTCTACTTCCAGCTAGCTTCCACCTCTGCTCGCCTCCCAGCGCGGAACAGCCCTAGAAGTGTGTATGGAGTAGTTTTAGAGAAGGATTTAAAAAAGTGCACTACTAACTCTGCAATTGTCATAGGACCCAGCATTGACCCCAGAGAGTTGAAGACTTAGTTTCACACAATAACAAACGTTTATAGAAGCCTTATTTGTAATAGCCCCAAACTGGAAATAACCCAGGTGTCCTTCAACAGTTAAGTGGTTAAGCAAAGTGTGGTCAGTCCATAGGATGAAAGACTGCTTAGCAACAAAAACAACGAACTATTGATGCATGCAACTACTTGGACCGACCTCTAGAGGATTATGCTGAATGAAAAGAGCAATCTCAAAAGGTTAAATACCGTACAACTCTATTTATGGAACAGTCTTGAAATAATGAAATTATGGAACAGACTAGTGGGAGAGAAGTGGGTATGGCCATGCAAGGGTAACTTGAGTGATCCTTGTTGTGATGGAAATGTTCTGTATCTTGACTGTGAATACCAATGTCCTAGTTGTGGTCTTGTACTATAGTTTTGCAAGATGTTACCAGTGGGGGAAACTGGGTAAAGGGTACAGAGACCTCTCTATATTATTTCTTACAACTGCATGTGAATCTACAATTTTCTCAAAATAGAAACTAACTTAAAAGAAAGGCATTGAACTTCAAAGAGTCAGCAACGGACTTGAAGGGACTGTCACCGTGCAGTACGGGTAGTTCTAAAAGTCTTCATGTGTAGTGAAGAGCAGTTGGCAGATGGGGACAATGTCTCTAACTTAATCTGTGCCACATTGGAAACATTCCTTTTCCTCAGTTTTGAATATGGGCAACTAATTCATTTCCTCCAATACCAAGAAGTTATTTTGGCACATAGCACCAAGTTAATGGGGTGACCATAGGCTCCATCTAATCAGGGGGGCACATCCCGCTGCGAGGCTGCACCTGGTTTGTTTTCTTTTGTCCCTTCTCTTGTCCTCTCTCATCCTTCATGTCTCTCTCTCCTTTCAGGCAGAGGGCGTGTGGCAGAGCTCACAGGGCTGAGGCCCTGGGGGAATGGGTTGGGTCCTACTCCCTTCGCCCCCTCCCCTGTGGACCAGACCCAGCCACGTGCAGTGGGGGAGGGAGGGGGACAGAATTCCAGCTGGCTCCAGGGGTTGGCTTAGCTCAAGGCGAGAGCTGTCAACTCTGCCCTTTTGCAAATGAGCAACAAAGGGGAAAAGGAGAGAAAAGGGGAAGGGAAGTGGAAGTGGGGGAGCCCAGGGTGGGCGGTGGGGGAGGCCAGGGTGGAGAGAACAGGTGGGGACTGTTTAAACAGGAGGCCTGACTCAGCCCTTTCTTTTCACTGAATTTCCAAAGGACTGTTTGTTTTAGCTCACAGGACGGGTGACAGGAGTGAGGCTGGGGGCCCAGCACAGGGCAGGAGAGGAGAGGTGCCGGGCTTTGCAGGTGGGGAGCAGGCCCCCTCTGGGCTCACTGCAGCCTTTCATTGTGAGGGACTGGCTTAGGGGCTTTAGTTCGCTCGCTTTCTGGTTTCTGAGCACCAGAGCTTTCACCTAGGGAAACTGCAGACTACAGAGGCTGGAGAACTAGGGAAAAGAAGATTCCGGAGGAGCTATGACTCCCTCTACCCCAAAGGGATGCGGAAAAAGGGGAATTTGCAGGTCCTCTCTGGTCTAATTATTGTAAGACACTGGAAAGTCACTTTTCTCTTCCTGGAAGAATGCCTACACTTCCTGAGTTCTGAGTTCCTCAGTTTTGTTCCCAAGTAAGGCAGAGCTTGGGACTTGCTAGGTGCTCCTGACAAACCACACTTCCTGCAGGAAGGCCTCCAGGACCTTTCAGAGGGAGTTACATTTGTATTTGGTCTCACCAAGCTCTCTGTCTCTCGATAAATTCACTCTGGACCTGCCCATATAGCCCTGGAGATCCGTGACGTGGTCTGTAGCAGAGAAGCACAACTTGCAAATCTGGGGTGGGGGTGTGATGTTCTTTTGTTTCAGCAATCATTGTGAAAGCTAATGATTCAGCCTTATTGGGCCACCATTAGTGCCTATGAATCAATGAAGCGGTTTTAGGATTTGATAGATTTTGCCCCAGGGAGTCAGGTTGAACCTGAACTCAAGCTTGGAATGCATTTGGTCTCGATGCAAAGGGGCACTTAAACCAACCAATGATTCGCGTTGAAGGAGAAGTGTCAACAGGACCCTAATCCATGGATTTACTCACTTGCCGCCACTGCCACAAAGCCCACCAGACTGTAGCCCAGCTTGATCCTTATCAGGTACTGTCTACACTGTCTCTGCAGGTACTGTCCACACTGTCTCTGCTCTGTGTCGGGCCCCTCCTTGGCCTTTTCTTCTCTTCCCCACCCTCATTCTTCCTGATGGCCCAGAAGTAGCTCATCCAGTCTTTGCCTGAGCTTGTCAGCACCCAGAAGTCAGGGAGCCCAGCGCAGTGTCAGGGGTAGGAGGTTATTAATTAATGCTTTCTGACTTTGATGATGGTGAGGGAGGGAAGGAGATGGGTCAGGGGCAGACTGTCAATATTTTACCTGATTGTTTTGCTGAACATTAAATCAGATTCAGAAGTCAAAAATACTTGGGTATTTCCACATTTGACCAGATTCGTAATCCATGCAGGGAAATATTCTTACACCATGAAAATGTGTCAGATCTAACGCCTCTTCTAGTTACCTTCCCTTAGCAGGAAATTAGATAAGGATGTAAGATTCATACCTTACAAGTTCTCTAGTGACTGGACAAGTTACTTTGCTTCTCTGCTCTGAAAAATGCAGAGGTTGGATTAAATGAGAGGTTTTCCCTGTCGACCAAAAATAAGGCTATCGAGTCAGAAATAATTTTGTAAAGTTTATTTGGAGCCAAATGTGAGGATCGACCCAGGAAACACAATCCCACAGTCAGAGAAGTGCTCAGAAGTTCATTACAAATGGCAAAGTCTTACAGACAGAAAAGGCCAAGAAAGCAAAAACAAATGAAGAACAAAACGTGGATTAGTCATTTCAAAGTTGGGGACACAGAGCAATAGGAAAATAACTGATTAGTTAACATCAGGTTACTTCAGGCTATCTCTTTTGTGTAAGGATTAAAGCAAGGGGAACTTCATTATCATACCTATTCAAGACTTAAACTGACCTGTTTGGGAAGTTGACTCTTTCTCCAGACTTCTGGGAAGGTCAGACCACAGACTAAGTGACAGAACATAGCAGGGGTGACTCCATTTTGATTTTTAGTCTGGTTTTCTGGGGCCTAGAGCAGGAACTTATTCTAAAACAATGGCCTCTGATAATTCTTATTTAACGTTCTCTATTTTTTTTTCAACCACCAAAGATCTTATGATTTCTTTTATTATCACATGAACTCCATGTTATGTAATATTTACATCAGGATCTTTAAGGACAGTGTTCTCTATTCCTAACCTTTAAATGAAAAAAAACTTAACAGCCTATTAATGCATGAAATAACTGGTGTTTACCATATAGTTTATCTTATCCAAGAAAAAACAGCTGCAATTATTATAACAATTGCTAAGTGATAGCTCCTCTATAAGCACCTGCATGATCTCTTTTATCCTCAACAAAATCCTTTAAGGTACGTGTTATTATGTTACCATTTCACCCATTATACCCATTTTATTATTTATCTGTTTTTATACTAAGGCTTAGAGAACTTAAGCAACTTGCCCAAAGTCATACAATTCATGGAAGGGGGTAAAGTTGGGATTTGAATCCAGGAGTATCTAGTCTGCCTACCTTCCCAAACACAAAACATTACTACCATTTCATTTAGCTTGTTGACTCTTTTGGTTCATTTTCTGTTTTACCTTTTAACGTCTAGAACGTAGATCCTGAACTCCCGTCACTAGCCTGGCTGGGACAATAAGATAAAGTACCCCAAATGCATAAACAAGAGTTAAGTGCTAAAATAGATAAGCTGAATTTTATCAAAATTAAAAGTTTTTGTGCTTCAAAGGACATCATCAAGAAACTGAAAAGACAACCTACAGAATGGGAGAGAATATTTTGCAAATCATATTTCTGATATGAGACTTATATCCAGATATATAAAAAATTCTTATAACTCAATAATAACTCAATAAAAAATGGATTCAGAGTCTGAATAAACATTTCTCCAAAGAAGACACATAAATGGTCACTAAGCACATAAAGAGATCCTCAATGTCATTAGCCATCAGGGAAATGCAAATCAAAACTAAAATGATATGTCACCTCACATCATGACGATGACTATAATCAAAAAGCCACATAATAATAACAAATATTGGTGAGGATGTGGAGAAATTGGACCCCTCTTGCATTGCTGGTGGGAATGTGAAACGGTGCAGCCTCTCTGGAAGACAATCTGACAGTTCCTCAAAAGGTTAAACATAGACTTACCATAAGACCCAGTAATTCCACTCTTAGGTGTATATACTTAAGATAAATGAAAACATATGTTCACATTAAGACTTATATATGAAAGTTCATAATAATAGTATTCATAATAGCCAAAAGGTGGAAACAATACAAAGGTTCATCAACTGATAAAGAGATAAAATGTGGCATATATCCATACAATAGAATGTTATTTGGCAACAAAAAGGAATAAAGTACTAATACATACTACATGGCTGAACCTTGAAAACATTATGCTGAGTGAAAGCTCAAACACAGAAGACCACACACTGTATGACTCCATTTATATGGAAGGTCCAGAATAGCAAATATATAGAAACTAAAAGTAGATTAGTGGTTGGCAGGCCTGGAGGGTTGGGAAGGAATGGAGACAGGAGCAATTGGTTTGGGGTTTTTTTGGGGGTGATGAATGTTTTAAAATTGACTGTGGTGATGGTTGTACAACTCTGAATAAACTGTACTAAAAACCATTGAAATGTACACCTTAAATGGGTTAATCATATGGTTTGTGAATTAAATTTCAATAAAGCTGAGTCTTGAACTCACCACAGTGGTGGTTCGAGAAGAGTGTTGGGATAGTCAGTCCTGGCCTCCCAGAGGAGAGAGACGTGACTGGGCCACAGAGAAGGGGTGGGACTGATTGTGGAGAAGCAGCTTGAGGTCTCTCGAGGCTTAAGGGGATAGTGTCAGCACAGGCATGGAGGCAGGGGTGGCCTTGGCATGTGTGGGAAGCAATGAGGCTGTCTCCCTGGCTGGAGGAGAGTGTGAGCTGGGGAATTACTGCAGGAGAATGAAAAGCAGGTGAGATGGAACCAATCTGAAGGCCTTGGGATCCACATTAAATAATGTGAATTCAAATACATGTAATTAAAAGAGATGAGAAAGAGAGTGAGCAAGTTCAAACAGCGTGTGCAGTGACGTGAGCCTGAGATGGGTGCTGTCAATCTGCCACCACCTCCTAGCTTCTGTCACCAAGTACCTCCACCAGTGTGAGCAGGTTGCCAGGTGGAGGGTGGCTCTGGTGTTTACACCATGGCCCCTAAACACAGTTCAACACTTCATTGGCTGCACAATCAAAGAAATTCTGATCTCCTCCTACACTGGAATTAAAACAGAGTCTGCTGGACCTATTGAGAGGTGGTGTGTACTCTCCAACGGAGGGTATTAAAAGCTTATTTTGGCCAGTGACTTTGGAACCAAATATCCTTGGAAGATGCTTCACTCGGTCCACTTCTTGTACCTCCAGTGCCTGTCACAATGATGGAATGCACTAAGGTTGAGCCCCGAGGGAGCTCACAGTTGAGAGACGATTTCGGGGTACATTTTCTCTGCACCCAGCTATTCACCAGCACCTGTCCCTATTCCACTCCCTGTTGCTACTTCCTATATCTTCAGAGGTGACCAGAGCTCCCTATACTACTCTTGCCCTATGCCTTAAGGGGTCTGACATGTGAAGGTGAGGAGAGAGCTGGCCTGGTCAAGTAAGTGTTTTCTAATAGATTTAAGTCTAAAATTTGATGATTCCTATTCTTTTTATTCACCAAGAGGAAAGAGGTATCTGCGCATTCCTGGCATTGAAAACAAGGCTGCCTCACCCTCTCACTCCACAGTGGCCAAACACCAAAGCTAACCACAATGGTGGATTTAAGCAGTTGTCTTAGATTGTTCCTCATTTACCATCCATTTGTTATATGTCCATCCATCTACACACCCACTTACCTATCCATCCATCCATCCATCCATCCATCCATCCATCCATCCATCCATCCATCTATCCACCCACCCACATACCCATCCATCCATCCATGCAACCATGCATGCATCCACCCACCCACCCACCTATAACAGATACCTGAGACTGGGTATTTTGTAAGGAAAAGAGGTTTAATTGGCTCACAATTCTGATAGCTGGCAGTCCAAGATTGGGCATCTGCATCATGCTGCTTCCACTCATGGTGGAAAAATGGAAGGCAAATGGCATGTGCAAAGAGATCACATGGTGAGAGAAAAAGCAAGAGCAGGGAGGGGAGGTGCCAGGCTCTTTTTAACAACCAGCTCTCATGGGAACTAACAGAGCAGGTGCTCACTCACCACCTAGGGAGAACATTAATCTATTCATAAGGGACCCACCCCATGACCCAAACGATTCCCACTTGTCCCCATCTCCTAACACAGCCACACTGGGGGTCAAATTTTAACATGAATTTTGGAGAGGACAAACATCCAAACCCCAGCTCCATCTATCCATCCATTCATCCATCCACCCACCCATCCATGCATTTATCCAGCCATCCATCTACCTGCCTATTTATTTTAAATAAAAATATTATATACCCATGAAAGAATTTTATATAATATAAAAGGACTTACAGTGACAAGCAACTTTCTCTTTTCCTGCTCATCCTTATTTCTCTAGCCCTTCTTTCCAATTTTTACGGTGTGCTTCCACAAATATTCCTTGCATATAATGTATTGTACTTAAATCCTGGTACTTTATTTATTTTTCTCAAATGGTATCATCAAGTCCAAACTGTTCCTCCTTGTTCTTTTTCACTTAATATACCCTGGGGATTTTCCTACATCTTTTAAACTACTCTTCTTTTTCACTCCTCCCTGATACTTCTTTCTTAGGTCACTACATTGACATGCAAGTTCTACTTGTGGCTTCTGTGGTTTTGGCAATTTATCTAAACAAAAACAAAATGTGGCAAATATGTAGCTTGCTACATATATAAACTCATTTATAAGGTAGATATTATTATCCCCACTTTATGGATGAGGAAACTGAGGCATAGAGAGGCCACAGCTGGGAAGGTGAGCAGCAGAGTGGGGATCTGAAACAGGCAGCGTGGCTCTGAGCACACCAGCCCCACCTCTGCGGTGTACCCGCCTTGGCTGTCTGTGTTTGATTTCGTTGCCTTTTTGCTCTCAGTATTCCGTACATTCTCACATGAGAGTCTCCTTTTTGGCTGGGCTCTGCCCTCCATATCTGTTGAGAGTGATGAAATTCAGACAGGATCTGAGGATGATCTAGCTGGGAGTTTGGAGCAGCATATATTCCTGGGAGAGCTTCCAACACCTCTGCGTCTCCCTGTTCCAACTACCTTCCCGGGTTATACCTGATTAGGGAAAAATGGGGTCACAGAAGGTCTCCAAATATTATTTCTCTGCTCTGATTGATTTATCTTTATGAAGTTTATCCAGTCTTCCCTCTAATTTCTCCCCAACAGGTTTTGGAACCCCTGAAGAGTGTCTCCTGTGTGCCACACAAATCAGTTCTCTTGACCGTCTCCCCTGGAAGCCTCCATCTTCCAGCCACTTGTCTTGGCTCCCTGCCTGGGCGCCTCCGACTCTGCAAATGCCATCAGAGGCAGCTGTGTTCCCTATGGCTGCCAACAGAGCTGCCATTGAAGGGGCCTGCCTGCTCTGCGGTGGCAGGAGATAAGGGTCCTTCCAGAGCTCTGAGCAAAGTGCTTAGAGAAGGCACATGGGGTGGGGATCAGGGACTGCTCACAAAGGGAGGCCTTTGATCTGGAGACCCTATCAGTGGATGTGGGCAGGGTGCAGGGGTGGGTGAGCAGAGGCTATTCGGGGCAAGGAGAACATCACAGACGAGACACACAACTTGTCATCTGAGACTATTGCATTGTGCTCGGTGCCGAGCCCTGAACCCAGCTGGAGCTGCCCTCCGGTCCAAATCCTGCCTGACTATGCAGGGCCCAGGTGAAGCTCTGCCTCCTCCCCCTCCAGCCGGTTGTGGACACCAGTAGTGTTTATCATCCGGGAAAAAGCACCGAGTGATGGTTGAGTGCCAGCTGTTTGCCTAGCACTGTTCTTCATTTGATGTGTATTGAGAAGCTTTCTCTCCCTGGCCCTGGCTTCACTGGAGTTGGGTGAGTTGGGGGCTAAGACAGGACCCTGCTAACCTCCCAAGCCTTCTTTTCTTCTCCCCTTGTCCTAGGTGGTGGAGGTTTTTCTCATCTTTTAGCATCCACTGGGTGATTGGCAGCCATGCCAGAATGATTATGCACTTGGAGATGATGGGAAGTGTGAAGGGAAGAGGAGACAGGTTGTTGTGTCTGGTGGCATCAGAATCTCTTCTATCTCAAGTCCTGAGAGGTGTCTAGACACTTGTACGTACATTTGTGAATTATCAGCCAAGTTCTTTGGGGATGAAAAAGAAAAAAGCACTCAGACTGTATGGAGAAACGAGAGCAGTTAAACAACATTTCCAATAAGACAGGCAAAGTGAAGGTACGACCAAACAGAGTCTGATACCCTGAGACCCGGAAAGTTCTCTTTACTATGTTCAGTTGATTCTTCGAGTCTGAGATCCCTGGATGCTACTTACTTGGAATTCTCAGAGAGAATTTGGGTCTCTCCACAAACTGGAGAGGAGGCCAGCTCACAGGATTCTAGGCTCCGTGACCTGTAACTAGATTAGCAACAAAGGAAACCACATCACAGCCATGTAAAGGGGGCCACAGTCGTGGAATGGAACTGCCTGCCTTGGGGGAAATGCTGGGAGCTCCTTGATATTTGAGAACCAGAATCATAATTATTTTCTGGAAAGAAGCAAGGTGAAAATGAAAAAGAATCATCCAAAGGGCAAGGAGTTGAGTGTTTGCATGATTAGTTAGTTATTCCCACCCCGTGGGCTTTTGGAAACCGTCAGAGTGGCGGCACCTTTAGAGACTCTGGAGAGTTCTGGGTTGCATGAGAAGTGCAGGGAAGCTGAGTGGGAGGCAGAGGAAAGTGCTGCTAAAAATACTCCATGGAGGGAGGACTCATGAGGTCCTCTCCCCAGGAGCCTCTGCCTGCCTTGGCCAGACTCTGCCTCCAGTCCCTCGTCCAACTCTGAGTACAGTCATCTGAACACAGCGGGAGCTCAGGAATAGGTGCTGACTGATGGGCAGCTTGAGAGGGACAAGGGGAACTTGGATAGGGTTCAAAGCAGAGACCTAGAGGTGATGAAATGGCTGGAAACTAGAGATGGGAGGCAGGGTCAAGGGACTGGGACGGGTTCCACCTGGAGAGAAGAACAGTGGGTGAGGAGTGAGGGAAGAGCCATTTCTACTCTTGACAGGCCAGGCCATGGCTCTTCCCTGGCCCTGCCAAACATGGAATAAGGGTCACAGTGTGGCTCTGCTCTTGAGGATGGACTGTGAGTTCCTGGAGCATTAGAAACCCCACAGCAAGGGGAGCTGCATTTTCAGACTGTTGGTACAATCGCCCCTTCTGTAAATGAAAGTGGCTGAGACTTCCAGCTACTGCAGCTAACAGATCCCAAAAGCCCTCACGGCCTAGAAGAACGACTTGTGAGTGGTGTTTCAGACAGCTGGCATGGGGCGTGATGGGGACAGTTTTGAACATGTCGGGGCTTGCCTGGTACCCATCAATCACCCTTTGTATGAGGTCACCCACTTTTACATTGGACCTTGGAAAGGAGGACTGGAGTGAGGCTGGAGTAGGGGGTCAAGACTCTTTCTGTGGGGGAACGGAACAAATGCGTACTTATGGAGCGCCTACTGTGTGCCAAGAACTTCACATGGATGGTCTCATTTAATTTTTACAATAGCCCTAGGGGAGAGGGGAGACAGGGATTATTCTCCCCATTTTATAGATTAGGAGATAAAGGCAAAAAGAGATTAAGCTTTTACCCAAACTTGCATAGTTAGTGGTACAATTGAGACTTGAACTGGGCAGGTTTGATTCCAGAGCCCATCTGCAGTTGATGAGGGGAGTCCAGAATGCAGTCTGAGTTTTCATCTGGCCCGAGGGCTCTTCAGACAAAGGTACCCAGGAAAGCATCCTTAGTTGAGCTCACTTTCTGCTTCTCAATGTCTAAATTCAGAGATGGCCAGTGGAGGGGTTCTCCAGCACCCCTCCCCATCTCTGAGCTTTGGAGGGTCCACCCTGGAACATCCCTGAGGTCCCTCCTAGGCCAAGTGCAAAGCTACGTGGGAGGAGGGATGCAGTTTATGTGTCTGAAAGTGGCGAAAGAGATACAATCCCCAAGCCTGGGTTTGCAGTCGGTGTCTGGTTGCCTCAGCCTGGAATCTGAACCGAACCATTTTCCATGGGTGAATTAGCTGAACAATCCAGCTCACAAAGGGAGCAGCTCTGATAGGCCAGTTAATGAGCTCAGAGGGGTGGGGGGCAAAGGAGGGGTGCGCAGACTGGGAGGGAGGCAGGAGACTGCTGGCCAGAAACCGACCTTCTCTTGTCTCACTGCCTGTGTCCCAGCCTTTTTGCTTGGGAACCTGGTCTGATTTCCCTGTGGTCTGAACGGTGGGAATTTTTTTGGTGGCAGATTATATTTTCCCGAGGTGGTTTGAGTTACACCTGCCCCATTTCATTTAATTAGGCTGGTGCTGCTGTTTATTGTGTCCAGTGGGCCTTCCTGCATGAATAAATAATAACATGTTTGTTTTCTTTTGGGGGGGTACTTTTTTTTTAATGATGGGGTTGGCAAAAGAGGGGAAGGCATAGGGATTGATAATGAAGTCATCAGCAAAGAGGGGGGTAGAGGCAACTTTTCACCCCACTGAGCCATGATCAGAAACTCCTACCCCCACCCCCCACTTCTTGGCCCCACTTTTATACAATGTACTCAGAGTCTGCTCTGTTTTCACTTCTACTCCCCAGCCGGGCTTTCTTTCTCTTTGTAATATACTCAGGAATCAGGCATTTCCTCCTTCAGTCCTACTTGTGTCCCCTTCTCGCTTCTCATTTTACTGTAGCTTTCCATCCAACTCTCCTTCACCCCCCTTCTTTTTTTCTCTCTCTCTATCTTTCTCCAGCTTTTGGGTACTACAAGATCATTAACTGAGAACTTGTCAAATAAGCCATGATACAGTCTTGCCATGGAATATTATGCAGCCAGAAAAAAGAATATAGAGAACTCTCTATATATCAACATGTAATGTTTGCCACGATATTATAAGGAAAAATTGCTATAAATAGCATGAAACATACTCATATTATTTGCCAGGTAATTACAGATTTATTGAAAGAAAATTATTCATAGCGAAGAGCCTTTCACTTCTGCCAATCTCTGGGCTGTGTGCATGACCTCACTGAGAGATTATGTCAGCACACATTTGAGGCTGTTAGGGCTGTGAGGCAGAGGCCACATGGTCCTGCCAGCATTACAGCCTATCCAATCACGCCTCCCAGTCCTGCCTGGCCCCCAACGGGGCACTGTGGCATACAAACATCACTCAATATGTGCACTGTTTCCTCTACATGGATCACATGTCTGTGGATAACTCTCCTTTGCCTTTTTCAGGTTTTTGATTAAACACGATTTCTTTGGAGTGTCCCTCCCTGACTGTTCCATTTTTGATTGCAGAACCTCATACCCTACACTCCCTAACCCCCTTCTCAGCTTTATTTTTCTCCATCACATTTACTGCCACCCAATACTCTACATACTTGACTCATTTATTTATTTCTTGTCTGTTGCCCCTTCTAAAACATGAGTTCCATGAAGGTGTGGAGTTTTGCTCTTAGGATGAAGATGCTTGCCTCATAGTAGTTACTGCTATTAATTTCCTAGGCTGCCATAACAAAGTACCACAAACTGGGTGGCTTAAGTAGCAGAAAGCTGTCTCACAGTTCTGGAGACTGGAAATTCAAAACCAAGTTGATGGCAGGATTGGGGACTTCTGAGAGCTGTGAGAATCTGTCCCATGCCTCTCTCCTAGTTTCTGGTAGCCTCAGACATTCCTGGGCTTGTAGATGGTGTTCTTCCTGTGTCTTCCTATTGTCCTTCCTCTACACGTCTATGTCCAATTTTTCTCTTTTTATGAGGACAATAGTCATATTGGGTTAGGGTCCACCCTAATGCTCTCATTTTAACTTGATTATTTGCAAATACCCTATTTCCAAATGAGGTTACCTGCACAAGTACTGGGGGTTAGAACTTCAACATTTTTTGGGGGGGTCACAATCAACCCATAATAGTACTCAATAAATATGTGTTGAATAAACAAGTGAGGACACTTCCTTTACTTCGGAAAAAAATAGACCATTTGAAGGTAGACCTTATCGTGATATACCACTGTGAACATGTGACAGGCATCTGCAGAAGACGGAGAAGGTGCCGACAGAAAGCAGAGGCCCCCTGGATCTGGAGGCTGAGACTGCTGAAAGGGGTAAAGGCAGGGACTGTCTGCACCTAGATCGAGGTGGGGGTGCCCCCACACTCAGCCAAGCAGAGACCACAGCAGGACTCAAAGGGGCCAGGGCAGTGGCAGAGTGTAGAATATACTAAAAAGCATATGTACTTCACAGGGCCTGGTTTTCCAAAGTCTTGCAGTTTCAAATATTGACCTTGTGGAGGACTGGAAACTTTCCTCAGGCTATAAGTCTCTGTTGCAAGATAAGAATTGTGGCACAGCAAGGTTGCTGGCTCAAAGACAGACTAGTTACTGATTGATATCTAAGTTGCTGAAAAACTGCTAGAGGGAGAAGGAATGTTTGCTAAGATCAAGCTTTTGTTGATAGCTTTACTGGAATGTCATCTGGCTTGTTTCGCTGAAAGTTACCAGCCTATATTGTTAAACTATAAACCCACCTATGTTCTCTTCCTGTAACTTCCTGGTCTGGAAAATAAATGCAGGAAGAGAACCCCAATTCAGTGTTAATTTCGTGAGGAAGGGTTGCCTCTCACTGGAGGGTTGCAGGGAAGTTAACCACTTCAGGGCTTCTCGCTGCTCAGAAGAGATGGGCTTTGAGTAATCCTTTGCATCTCCATCACCCAGGGGAAGTGGGGTGACAAATCTGCAGGGGATGAAGCAACACAAAGCAACAGCAGAGTGCTCAGCAAGGAGGTCTGAAGCCAGAGGAATAGCTGGGGAGCAACACCCAGATGGAGAACAAGAAGGCAGGTTCTGGAAAGATCTGAAATCCCCACCAGGCTTGGCAGTAGAGAGGGCCCAATTTTTCCCTTGGGCTAGACAGATGAGCAGCTTGGTTTAATGTCCACCTGGGTCACAGGTGAGGATGGGAACTGGGAGCTGAGTGCCCTGGGTGTGGTCTTGCACCGTGTTATGATGGATTCTGGGCTATGTGACCTGCTGCTTCTATGTTTCAGTATATTGCTTTCTTTTCTCTCTTGATAAAAGTTACTTGCAGCTGGCTTGTTAGCTCAGTTGGTTAGAGTATGGTGCTGATAACACCAGGGTCCACTGGCCAGCTGCCAACAAAAAATAAAAATAAATGTTACTTTTGAGCATTCCAATTTCGTCTTGCCTGACCTAAGGGGAAAGGAAATTGCTGATGTTGGGGCTAGCTGGGGAAAGGAGGTTGAGGGCTTCACATGGCCAGGCAGCAGCCACCTGGCTTGAGAGGAGGTAGAACTGGGAGCAGATAATCAGAAACTCAGTGGTGGGCAGACCCACTGACACTTTAATTCACAGAATACAGAAGCAGAAAAAAAAAAAAAAAAAACTAGCTCATCCTTGGCCTCTTGCTGATGGAATGTCACGGGACAACAGAGCAGCTACATAGATATAGATATATAGATATAGATATAGATATGGATATAGATAGATAAATAGTCATGCAGACACAGACTCACAGCATACAGGACAAACGAACTTTAATTCAGTTCAAGGAGTGATTACAGATCACCTCCCAGCAGAGAGTAGACCCTGGGGACATAGAGATAAACTTGCAACCTAGTAGAGGAGACAGGTATGTAAATAAATTTTGGTGCAGCAGAGGAATTGTCAAATGAGATGCAGCGATTGTAAGACTTTCCTAGGGCTGCTGCAACAAAGTACCAAAAACCAAATGGCTTAAAACAACAGAAATTTACTGTCTCATATTCTGGAGGCCAGAAATCAAAAATCAAGGTATCAGCAGGGCTTCCTTGCTCTTCCAGCTGCCAGTGTTTTGGGCATCGGTCCAGTGTCATGCTGTCTTCTCCTTGTATATCTTCACATTGTCTTCTCTCTTTATGTGTCGGTCTCTATCCACATATCCCCTTTTTAAAAGGATGCCAGTCATATTGGACTAAGGCCCATCCTAATGACCTCATTTTAACTTGATTACCTCTGCAAAAGCCCTATTTCCAAATAAGGTCGCATTTGAGTATTGGGGTTAGGACTTTAACCTCTCTCTCTCTCTTTCTTTTTTTTGAGGGGAGGGACTCAATTCAACACACACATTGCCCAGCGAGGGAGTGACCACCTCGAGGTGTGTATATATCATGGGTGGAGGGTTAGGGAAGGTTGCCCAGGGAGATGTATGTGGAAGGAAAGGCACCCGGGCAGACAGAACAGCACAGACAAGATGTGAAGATCTAGGAGAGGAAAGACCTGATACCTCTTGGGAACCTACTATGTCACAGGCACCAATATTAGATGCTACATGAATACCACCATTTCACTGGATCCTTGCCACATTGCCATGACTACTCCATCTTACAGATGAAAACTGGTACGTAGTCAGTGACTGGCCGCAGGTCAGACCACGGTGTGGCACCATAGTGGACACAAGAATCCACACCCTGCACCCTATGTCCAATGACTTATCTAAAAAAAATGGCATGAAGCTGAAGTGACTCGCAGGTGGAAGAATGTTGGCAGTAGGGAATTCTCTTAGGAGTCCGATATCATTTCATGTAGATGGGAATCTACTCCATCACGGAAATGCTACTGGGTCAGGCATCAGAGAAAGGCCTTGGGCTGACCTCTGAATCTCCATGGAAACCGGCTGACCTCTTGGAGGCTTACGGATTCAAGCAATAATCATGGAGACCG
This sequence comes from Galeopterus variegatus, assembly GCF_000696425.1. Lineage (NCBI taxonomy): Eukaryota > Metazoa > Chordata > Mammalia > Dermoptera > Cynocephalidae > Galeopterus > Galeopterus variegatus. The sequence continues at coordinate 54,286 of NW_007734433.1, forward strand.
GGACTGCGTGATCACACCCCAATGCAGAACTTGGCTTGCTCTATGTCCTTGAATAGGGCAAACCCTGCTCCTGATTAGAAAACTAGCTACCAATTTCTGTGTGTCCATGGCCCTAAGGAAAACAGAAAGCAATCAGGAGGTCTTAACTCTCCTGCTTCTGTGCCTTTTCCCAGGTATTCATCCCCACCTACTGCTTCCAAAGTCCTAGTAAATATTTGGTGAGAATTGAACAATCTAAGCTTCCCCATGATATAGTGAGAAAATCTCTGCCTTTGAAAGTGGAATACTGCATTTGAATTCATGTCCTCCCATGTCCTGTGTGATCTTGGCCATGTCAGGTCTGACCCTCAGCTTCCTCACCTAGGCATTGACATAATAATACCCAACTCACAAGGTCATAGTGGGTATTAAATAAGAGCAGATGCGCTTTGTTAAACATTAAAGTGTTGTAAGGGCTGGCCCGTGGCTCACTTGGGAGAGTGTGGTGTTGATAACACCAAGGCCACGGGTTCGGATCCCTATATAGGGATGGCTGGTTAGCTCACTTGGGAGAGCGTGGTGCTTACAATACCAAGTCAAGGGTTAAGATCCCCTTAAAGTGTTATATACGTGCACATGCAAGTTCTTAATCCTAGTTAATCCAAGTTCTTAATCCTACATTTAGAACTCTTCATAGACCCAAGTCAGACAATCTCCTCCTGTAATTCTTTCCCAAATAGAATCCTCTAAAACAGGAGTCAACAAACTGTGGCCCACAGACTGAATCTATCCTATTGCCTGTTTTTGTACAGCTAAGAATAATTTTTACATTTTTAAATGTCTGAAAAAAAATAAAAATTTCACAAGTGAAAATTATGTATGTGGCACTACGGCTAATGTTGGAATCCTGTCAACACAGCCAATTGTAAAGCTACTAATCCTGTTCGTGAGGCCAGCTGTAAAGCTACACAACCACACCAGTTGTCAGGCTCTTTTACCTGCCGGTAATCCTGCCCTGACTGGGCCATTTGTTGAGCTAGGGCTGGGTCCGGGGCTCACAGACCCCTCAAGCCCATTCCAGACTGGGCCACAAATCCTTCACACACCATGCTGGGTCACCAGACCCCTCACACGCCAGGCTCGGTCACCAGACCCTTCACACGTGGGTCTATGAGCTAGGTAACCCGCAAACAGGTCCTCGGAAGCCAGAGGTTGGAAAGCATGGCCGCTTGTATGGAGGTGGCCGCCGGAGGCAGTAAACTCCAGCCAAGGTGGCGGCACAGCGCAGGCACACTAATTCTGCCCACACACAACCCATTCACATCAAATGCTCAGTAAGATTCTGAACATCTGAGAGGCCCTGACCATTTCCCTACATTTTCCCAACAATGTAAAATTCAAATTTCTGTGTCTAAAAATAAAGCTGTATCAGAATTCACCCATACCCCTTTGTTTATGCCTATGGCTGCTTTCACCCTACAACAGCACAGTTGAGAAGCTGAAGCAGAGACTGTGTGGCCTGCAAAGCCCAAAATATTTGCCCTCTGGTCCTTCACATAAAAAATTTCCTGACCCTTTCTTTAGAATTTTAAAACCAGGCAAATAAAAACTCTGAGCTAAACCCCGGTCTTTAAGCATTCAAATTGGCTGTGTTCGCAGTCCTCAAATCTTTGGGTCTTTGAGGAGTTCACCTGACTTCAGGAGTCTGAGAATATTGTCCTGAATTGCTCATGGCTAGGAAGGATTGGCAAAGTCCCCCAGGAGAGCCTTTGTGCCCTATCCTGTGGCCTCTCCCTCCAGATCTGCAGGACAGAGGAAGGCTTGTCCTCTTAGGAGAGCTGCAGCTGTCTGAGTCCAGAGCCACACAAATCCCACCCTGCCTGCTGCACTTTAGCATTGAAGTTATCTGTGCTTCAGCTGGTGGAGGGCTTTGCCTAGTGACAGGTCTCCCATTTAAATATAATCACCTTTTTATATCTGTGGAACTCTCTGAATGCTTCTCCCCACCAGGAGCTTTCCCTGATGATTGAAAAGAGCTAAGCCAACAGATGGCATTATCTCCTCTGAATGGCCTCAGTTTTTCACCTGGACAACCCAGAAACTTCAACCCTGAGCTTCTCTTTGTTGTAGCAACAGGCACTCAGGAAGGGGGTGATTATGGGCAAGGGGGAGGATGGGTTTAAACACAGGAATGGGACAATAAGAGGAAGGCTGTGGAATGCTCTTTGGGGGAGATCTTTAGAAATGGGATCAGCTTCACTACTCTAGAATGAGCTGGGACAGAATAGCAGGACTCAGGGGTGGCAGGTGACAAAATGGTCTTTCAAGGTTCTGAAAAATGTTCTATGACCAACATGAGTGTTCTATAACAAGAGAGGATATTAAAGAAGTTTCCTGAAAAAATCTGAGGGACAAAGATTTCAAAGGAAGATTTTTTTTAAAAATATTTTTTATTTCTGATACTAGAGATGTGGGGGAGGGAAGGAGGGGGTTTGGTGAATGATAGGTTGTGTAAAGGGCATAAAGAAAAATCACGATTTGTAATAACGAATATGCTAATATTAAACAATAAAAGTTTAGGAAAATAGAAGTTAAATGTTGCAGTTAGGAAGAATAAGTTCTGGTGCTCTAGGGTGACAGTAGCTAGTAATATTGCATTGTGTATTTCAAGATAGTCAGAAAAGACCATCTTGAATATTATAAACATGCAGAACTGATAAATGCTTAGGTGATAGATATACTAAATATTCTGCAAAAAATTTTTTTAGTTCTGTATAAAAATGTCCCTATGCCTCAAGCCAGTTTAGTGACCACGTCATCTATAAGTTCTATCTGACAGGGGTCTAGGAGGGTCTATACTTTCCAAATGCTAATTTTTTAGATGCATTAAGATGTTTAGACACACTATAAGATTTCGTATTGGGGAGTCTGGAACTCAAGTTCAGTGGAAGCAGTAGAGTACAGGGCAGTATAGTGTAGAATAGTATAGGAAAAAGTTGGCAAACTTTTTCTTGAAAGAGCTAGCTAGTAAATATTACAGTCTTTGCGGGCCGTGTGGCCTCTGCTGTCACTACTCAGCTCTGCTGCTATAGCACAAAAGCAGTTGTAGATAATAAGTAAATAAATGATTGTGGCTGTGATCCAAGAAAACTTTATTTACAAAAACAGGTGGTGGGCCAGATTTGGCCCATGGGCCATGTTTTGCTGATCCCTGGTGTAGAGCTTTAGCCTGTGGAGCACTCTCTGCTTTTCCCTTCCAGACTCCGTACTACGCAGAGAATATGCCAGCTTATGGCAGAAGGTGCGCTAATGAGCCAGGAGAAGAGGAACAAGATCTTCAGAGTCAAGGTGAGGTGGTGGTTGGCAGCAGAAAGAAGAGGCAGGGAGACCCCCTTCATGGCAGAGCATCTACATACAGTTGCTGAGGTCAGGTGGATGGGAAGAGTAAGACATCTGGTTCCTCGTGCTGGCCAGGACCCTGAACAAACTCGCTCTTCCAGGCTCCATGACACCCACCTCTACTACAGTTCCTACTCTTTTGGGGGATCTCCGGGGATTTATGTTTTCTTTACTCTGTCTACTTCCTTCTTGTGAACTGGCAATCTCTGCTGTCGTAAAATCCTTCAGAGCTCACCTTTAATAACCCTGCCTTGGTGAAACCTTCCCAGACTCTTGACATTCAGAATGAATTAGTCCTCTTCTATGCGTCCCTAGTGCAGGCATACACCTCTACCAGGTATAAATTGCATACATTGCAAGTTATGTTTGTGGTTTCCTCATTGCTAGATTGTAAGCTTTTCATTGTACATATGACTCGTCTTCAGATTCTCAGTGGCTAGTTGGGGAAAAATGTGAAAGAAAGAAAGAGAGCAATAGGTGCAAGGATGAGTCAATTCAGAACTACCTGATCTAGGGCTGTCTTGCCTGGCTTTCTAATTGCTTTGTTTATAACATCTTCTCTCCCAGTGACTTATACCATTTTTA
>NW_007734433.1:59026-60074 GCF_000696425.1 Galeopterus variegatus
TTTTTTTTGAGGGGAGGGACTCAATTCAATACATACATTGCCCAGCGAGGGAGTGACCACCTCGAGGTGTGTATATATCACGGGTGGAGGGTTAGGGAAGGTTGCCCAGGGAGATGTATGTGGAAGGAAAGGCACCCGGGCAGACAGAACAGCACAGACAAGATGTAAAGATCTAGGAGAGGAAAGACCTGATACCTCTTGGGAACCTACTATGTGACAGGCACCAATATTAGATGCTACATGAATACCACCATTTCACTGGATCCTTGCCACATTGNTCTTGCCTGGCTTTCTAATTGCTTTGTTTATAACATCTTCTCTCCCAGTGACTTATACCATTTTTAAGGGAGGGGGACAGAGTTGAAGTAGCCAGGATTTCACTAGTCACAAATGGCAGAATTTCCATAACCAGCCTGGGCTAGAAGGAGCATTTGTTGGTTCCTGTAACCAAACCAAGGGAGGGCAAAATGTGGCTGGTCTCAGGGACAATTGGTAGCAGGAAAAAGACAAAGGGACAGGACTTACTGTCCCTTCTCTTGGTTTCTGCCCATGTGCTCATCTTGTTCATTCAGACTGGCTCTCTTTTGGAACCAAAGATGTCAGCAACCCCCAAGTTTCACACCTGCCATCTTTACCCCAAAAAGGAACTTCCTTCTTCTCCTGAGGTCTCATTTTTAACGTCTTGGGAAAGCATTGGCTTACCTTGGATCATGTGCCCAACCTGTGATTGGGAGGAAGATTTTGCAACTGGTTGCTTCTAGTAGAATGGAAGTGGCATGGAGCGGGAGGAGGACATCCCCAGAGGAAGGAGATGCATGCTCCTGCTCTGCCCTGGGCTGGACAGAAACACACACAGGCGATGAGAGCCATTCATTTTCCGAGGAGTGTTCTCTCATCCCTTGTTCAAAATTGATCTCCAGGCTGGGACCAACAACTTTTTCCAGAGGAAATACATCCCCTCACCTTGATGGATTAAATGCCCACCATTTTCACAGACTTTACAGGCTACAATGCCTTGGTCAACTTTGCTTTTCCTTTCTAGAGTCCA
>NW_007734433.1:61114-64271 GCF_000696425.1 Galeopterus variegatus
TCAACAACTCTGTGAGGAAGGAATGCATTTTTATATGCACATTTTAGATAAGGAAACTGAGGCCTAGAAAATGTAAAGGGGTTTGCTCAAAACTTCACAGCTTTTGAGGGGCCAATCTGGGGTGTTACTGTGCGTTTTTGTTGGGCACTTTCAAAGAGCAGAAGTTTCCAAGACAGGAAGGCTGACTCCTTAATGGTAGAAATCTGTGCACCTTATTAGATGTTGGGAGAAACAGTATTGGTATTGAAAGATTTTGAAACCTCTGAACTCAGCAAATGGTGCAGATTCTGTCTGCCCATATCGATTCATGTCATCAACCTCAAGTCCCCACTGTGTCCCTGAAAGGGAATCTGGCGCTTCAAATAAGTGATGGGGATCTTCTGTGTGGTCCCTTCCCAACACTGATGCTGCCACTCTGACCCCTCAACACCTAATGGAGTAATTCATTATTCCCAAATGGAAAAGCCCCTGGAGTGGAGGGTGCCAGGGTGCCAGGGTAGCTGGCAGGGCTCTCCAGACATCCCCATTTGTCTCTCCCAGGACTAGCTCTCATGCCCGAAGGGGTCTTGTGGCTCAGCCCAGGAGGCCCGTGAGGCTACAATTCCAGTTGCTTCTTTCTTTGGCTTCAGTACTTCCCAGCTCTGGTCTCTTGGGCTTAGTGTGTATGTGGCTGAGGAGAAGAGACTGGGGCAAGGCGGGGAAGTGGAGTTGAGTGGAGTGGGTGGCTGGTAATATTTTCCAGTTCTTTCTAAAGTGTCTGCCTTCCCTTAATGGATACAGAAGTGAGCCCGCTGGCTGACTGCTCCGACTGCAAGAGTGGTTACCGCTTACATCATCCGGGCAGCCAGACTGGGGACGGGGGTGGGAGGAGGCGGGGGAGAAAGTAAGTGGGGATTAATCCAGCCCCGAATAAACTGGTAGACAAAGAAGGTGGTGATCAGGTAACCTTTTTCCCAAGCACAGGACTTGGGGAGGTGGAGAAGGGTCAGGTAGCTACATTAGCGCACTGCACGGGGTGATTTGCGGTTGCTCCACCCTTTACCAACATCTCAGCTCCATTCCATTCAGCGCCATGCTGCTCAATTCTATGAGCTTTGGCTGAGAATGTCCCAGGAATATATCAGTGGAAGAGTGATATAGAGAGGTCTAAGATTAACAGTCCCCTTGGCACTCCCTTTCTAGTGGGGACAGAGATACTGCGGCATTAGCATTTGCATGATAAACCACCCCCAAAGTTAGTGATGGATGACAACATGTCTTTATTGCTGCTCAGGAGCCTGCAGATTGCAGGGCAGTCCTGCTGGACTGGACCAGGCTCTGTGGATCTCTGCTGCACTTGCTCATGTGTCTATGGGCTGCAGGTGGGTCTAGCTGGCTGGTCAATGTTAACCTGGATGACTGGAGCCTTTCTCCATACATTCTGTCTTCCTCCCCCAGGTGAACTTGGGCTTCTCATGTGGCAGCGGTTGCAAGAAAGTGAGGGGCAGCATGCTAAGCCTCTTGACGCCCAGGCTTGGAAAGCAGGTGACAGTGTTGCTTCTGGCCATGTCCCATTGGCGAAAGCAAGTTATGAGGCCAGCTAGATTCAAAAGGTGGGAGAAGAGGCTCCACCTCTTGATGGGAGGAGGGACAAAGAATTGTAGATGTTTTAGAAGACTGATAGTCTTCTATTATTGCTCTTACTGCACATGGCTTTGGCAGGATGGAGGAAGAGTCACCAATTCTGTTGGGGTTGGGTGGGATGGGATGGACTTTGGAGAAACCTTCACAGAGAAGGGAGCCTTGAAGGATTAATAGTATTTCGACAAAAGCAGAGATACACACCTCTTTCTTTTCCTTTTCTAGTAGTTCCTCTGGCCAAAGCCCCACCTTGGGCCCACCAGCTATCACCTGGTCTGTTTGCTGGAAATTCTGTCAGTGACCCCATGATGCAGAATCTGCTTCCTACATCTGGAGGCAAGAAAAGCTCCAGCCAGAGCTTCTGGTGATAAGAAAAAGGGAGGTTCCTTGCCTCATGTTTTTGCCCAAGTGTAACATTTCTCAGCTATCTCTGTTCTCTTCTTCCCTCTGTGATTTCTACTGGGTATTGATCTATGGGTGTTAGCAAGGAGAGAGATACGTAAAAATTGCTGTCATTCCACTGCTAATGGAAAAAATCAATTGATTTCTCTTATTTTGGGTGGGGTCATGCAGACTATTCCATGCATTAGTTTGTGGATTCTACATAAAGTGCTCAGTCCCATGTTGGCAGCAGAGTTGGCAGGTCAATAATTAAGGTGGGGACAAGAGGAGTGATGGCAATTGTAATTACTGTATCTCACGAGGAATTGGAAATGGAAAAATTATTTTTGAGCAGATCTCTACTGCCTTAGTAGAGTTTCCTGATTTGCTGGTGTACTTTACCAGTAAGATCATTAAAAACAAACAAACAAACAACTTTCTGTTTTAGCCCATGCCTGGGAACTCTCTTCCCTCGGGGGAAAAAAATCCCAGAAGGAGACTTAGTTTCAATCTGGGGTTGGTCCTCCACCCCCTGATAATCTGGGAATGAAAAAGCGATTCCTTGTATGTATCTGTGCTTGAAAGACAGCTAGAAATGACGGCGGGATAAGAGTATGAAATGGGTGTGAACAGCATATGCTTAAGATAAGTGGGGAAATTGGTAGGGAGAGGGAAGAATTGGGGAACTACCACATAACCTAATGCAGAAGTTTGACATTTTTGCAAATTTCTGGCATTGTGGTTCAATTAACAATAGGATCATTGCTGCCTCATGCAGGGCCCTAACTATCCCTTCCACTGACAATGCCATAAGACCTATGGTGTTATAGAAATTACCACTTCCCAGAAAGGTGGCAGAGTGAGTTTTGGGGTCAGTTCTGTGTGATTTGATTGAGAAGGCAGAGGGCTCAGAGGATAGACGTTGGGCTGGGTGGATTAGAGGGATCACAACTGTCCTGGGTTCGTTGTCCCAGAAGTAAGTTTCTAGGTAGGATCTGGGGTGAGGGGGATGGGCTTAGACCCATCTCAGCATCTAGCCTAGGTAACCCTAGGCAATACCTCTCTCAGTAAAGGGAAAGAATGAGGCTTTCTCTATCTGCAAGTGACTTTGAAGGAGCAAATAATGGTAAATAAACTAAGGAAATCAATAAACAAG
>NW_007734433.1:65125-66705 GCF_000696425.1 Galeopterus variegatus
ATCTGGCTCCTTCACTCTGACACGTGAGGATTTGGCCAGAGAGATTGTTCTCAAGAGTATGAACTACTTGGCAGCTTCTATTCCATGGTACCTCTCTATCCTCTTAGTAAGGTACCAGCAACAACTAAAAACCAAATTACCAAAGTACATACTAAATGCCCCTGAGTCAGACGAGTGGGCATCTGCCTCCTGGATGGGCCCTTCTGCCAGAGGAGTAATTTCTGCATGTTGCATGTTTCACAGTGAGTAGAGGCTGTCTCAGAAATGTGCAGAGCACCATGGGGTTCGTAGTAGTTTGCATATGGAGGGTGTGTGTATGGCTGAGTGTTATCTGTGTGCCTGCATGCAATGTTGTGCCAATGAAGTTGGACACACTTCCATGCATGAGATGGGGTCCTGGCCTTGCCAGCAAGGGGATGTACATGTGGGTGTGAATGACAGCAGACTTGAGAGTCCAGGCCCAGGGCCTCTGGGGGCCTGTCACCTGCAGGACTTATTATAGAGGAAACCAGGTGCTTGGAGTGTCCCCAAAGCAGTACAGAGCACACTGTCATGATTGAAAAATATTCCTGTGAGAGATATAAATAAAGACTCTAAGCTCAAAGCCAGGGTTTTAGAAAGCCACCCTTAACACAGGATAATTTATAGTCACTGCTGTCCCTTCCTGTGGATGACTCAGCTCTCCTAGCCCAAGGAGGCCCAGCCTGCTCCAGTAACCTTTAGGTTTTGCTGAAAGGGTGGAGCTAAAGCAGGCTTCAAGGAACCCAATCTTCTAACCAAGCAGCTACCAGACTAGCATCTGCTGGGCTCTGTTCCTCTGTTCCTTTTGGGCAAAATCCAGCAGAGACATGGATGAACAGATCCTGGCAGCTGAGAAACTGGGGACCTGAGTATTCCTAACGGGCTGACCCTTGGAAGCCTTTTCAACTGGTTCCCGTACACTTCAGGATCTTGGTAGATTCTGCCTCCCCCAAAATGGGCATTGGCTCAAACACCTTTCCCAGCTCTCCCCAGCCCCTCTTCCAACCATTGGGAGGGAGCAATCTCAGAACAGAGACCTGCAGAAGCTAGAGAGTTTTTCTCAGTCTTGAGACTCTCGAGGCCATTAGGAAGAAGAGAAATGAGAGTACTTTCCCCTTTTATTTACAAAATAATTAATCCAAGGCAGGTGCCAAAAAATGGCTGAAAAGAGGGGCAGATAGTGATATGCTTAAGTATTGCGGTAAATCTGTGCTGGGAGGCAGTCAGCTAGAGACAGGGTTAGCTTTTAAATTCTCCAACCCCCACCCCACCCCACCTCCTGTCTGTCTCCTGACCCCCCGCCTTCTTTTATTATATTTTTAGCAGACTCCTTTGGCCAACCATGTCTAGAGAGCCAAATGCAAGTACAGAGGGTGCATATCTAAACCAAAGGATGTTTCTTTTTCTTCTTTTTTCCTTAAAAACCTTCCAGGAGTGTGGAAAGGACTGGAAGTGCTTGAAGTTCTTTTTAGCCTCATACCTCACCCCAACTTGGATCTCAGGAACATTTTTATGCCAAAGGCATATGCCTGACTGTCTAAGTGCAGGGAAAAAAAAAA
>NW_007734433.1:67098-87218 GCF_000696425.1 Galeopterus variegatus
AAAAAAAAAATCATAATTCAGGGCTCTTTTGAAAATAGTTTAGCTCTTCGATTAAATTGCTAAACAGCCTTGAATCAAGTTTTCTTTGCTGTAGCAGATGGATTTATGCAACTGGCCTAATGTTAACATAGAGCCCAGCACATAGTAGGTATGCAGTACATTGTTGAATAGATGAATAATTCCTTAAATCCATAATGAAGTGTCCTCATTCAACATGCATTTATTAAGCCAACCTATGTGTGTTGTGTGTGTGTGTGTGTGTGTGTGTGTGTGCCTCAATGAGTGTGTGTCCTCAAAAGCCTCTTCCCGAAACAACACTCTATGATTCTGTGACCTATATTCTGGATACACATAGTCATAAACTGATACTTTGATTAATCCCTGGGAAGGAACTTACAAGTCAGCCAAGTTGAAACATACAAACACACCCACCCACCCCCACACCCCATGCTCCAAACCTACGCAAACAGACTTCATAAATGATAGAAACCAGAATACTTTGGTAGCTGCATAACTAAAACTACAAACACACCCACCCACCCCCACACCCCATGCTCCAAACCTACCCAAACAGACTTCATAAATGATAGAAACCAGAATACTTTGGTAGCTGCATAACTAAAACTACAGACCTGTGCCTGATCCAGCCTGGCCTTGCTGGAAATGCAGAGTACCTACCCTAGCTCCCGGAGCTCAGTCTTTTGAGGTTCGTCTTCTGTCCCCTGCCTTTTCTTCTTTCTGACCTTTCCGTTCTGGGTTGGTCTTTCAGTTTGCATCAGTTTCTAAAGGCTTCCTGCTGCCTCAAAATCACCTGTCTTTTCACGTTACAACATAAGAAAGGCTGCAATTCATTCATGAGTGCATTGATCAGCTCACGTATTTAGTCAGGTTTAGAGACCCCTGCATTTTACAGGAAGGAAACACACTAGCAGAGAGGTAAAGAGACTTCCGAGGTTGAATAGCAGCAACTTAGTCCCTTGCTCTGATATAAAACTGATCCATAACAATTGTTAAATAACAGCTGCGGATAAAATTCCACATGCCTGCCAAGTAGGAACCTTGGGCTGGCGTTGATGTGGAGTCAAGACAATCTTTCTGCCCTTTTGATAGTTGATCGCTCTGCTTGGATTAATACTATCTGGTTCAGTCAACTTCCAGTGGTTTCTTCTACTCTATTTAGGATAGACAAACCATATGAGGAATTCATGGACCTCCTTGGCACCCCGGATGTCTGCTTTCTGTTATTCTCGGGCTCCAGGCAGAAGAATCCCAGTCCTGGTAATCCTTGGTTCTGAAGGATATAGGGAGGCCCTTTGGTGAGAAGACCAGCCTTGTATTTCTGGTTTCTCTTCCAGAGTGAGAGGCCCTTTCTGTTGGGTTTGCAATGTTGACCCTGGGAACCCCTACTGTGCCCGCTCACCCTGCTCATCTACAGTCCTTGGCTGAACACTTTAAAGATACAGAGTACCATTTTGGGTACAAGAAGGGTCTCCTAGAGCCAAAGAGATACAAACCTCCAATCCCACTAGTTGGGATTGGAAGGAAGACAAACACACAGGTGTATTCGGTTGCTCAGGCGAAGGGGACTGTGAGTATGCACATGAATGGCAGGGGTGGCCTTTGGCCAAAGGCAACACAATTCTGACATGACAGACTTGCAGGATGGGCTGCTCACGTGTATTGCAGCCATGCCAAGGTCACGGGGACCTGTACACATGACTATCCTGGGAAAGGAAGATCTGCAGTCTCCAGAGAACTTTCAGACAAGTGGGGCAGGCGAGGAGGAGGTGAAGAGCAGAGTGAGGGAGCAGCCCACCTTGCAAATCCCTCCTCTGCCCCATCACTGCTTCCCCACTTTCTCAAGTCAGAAGAGCCAACATGGGCCAGATCAGGGCCAGCAGATTCTGTAGCCTGTTTATATCCTGTAACCAGAGCCTGTTCTTGCAGAGGCTGCCTGACAGCTGCCGAGATAAGAGGACGGGCCACTGTTTCCAGAGACTGGATGACCTGTGCTGGCGTCCATCTCAGGGCAGCTTATCCTGACAATGTTCCCAAGCCAGGGGTGGGAGTGGGAAGAGGCGTAGCCGGCCACCAGCTACTGCTCACGGTGGCCGATTCTGGAGCCCTCTATTGAATTTGCTTGTGTGCTCCCAACGGGATTGCTTTCTGCAGAGTTAGGGGAGGTGAGAGAGGTGTTTTGCATGTTTCGCTGATTTATTTTATTTCCTCACTCTTTATCTTTGTCATCACAGAAACCAGAAAGAACACGTGCTGAAGCTCTGGGTCAGGTCGAATTCTAGGTTCTGCTGCCAAGCACATCTTTCAGGCCAGAGTGCTTCTCACCTCACCCCACCCCCAGGCCTCTCCTCAAGGGTCAGCCTCATCTTCCTTTCCTGCTGGGTCCCCTTGGCTCTAGGAAGCAGGAGCAGAGATGCCCCTCTGCTCATTCCAGCCTGGCTTCCCCCCAGGAGGCCGGGGCAGTGAGCTGTTCCTGCCAGGGTCTGGCGAGGCTGAAAATTCTCCAAATGAGGCTCATCCCACCAGCCCTTCAATGAGCTGTGTCCTGACCCCCACCCTCAATTCCATATCCTGATCCTTTCGAGTCTGACTTACCCATCACCAGTCTTCCTCTCTCGTCTCCCGTTAATGGCCTGTCTAGCTGCTGCCGCTGCCCCCAGTCCTGGGAGCCCGTTGGGAGTGAGTACACATCACGTTCTGGTTCTCAGTGTTCGCACCTCTTATGGTATTTGCAGAGGGCTAGCGTGCTCTTTCCTCTGGTTCCAGCTCCCTGCCACTTTGGATTTCTCTCTCTCTGGAGCTCAGCACTGGCATGGCCCATGACCCAGTACTCTCAGGCTGCAATCCGAAGAGCTCTTGTACTGATCCAGCCTGTCCTCTCCTGATGGCCACCTCGGCAGGAGTGGGGATGGAGCTCATGGGGTTGGATGAATTTAATCACCAGCTGCCTCAGGAAAGAAAAGGTGAGGGTGAGACTATGGGGAAAAAACCCAACAAACGTCAAGACATTTAGAGTTAGGAAGATCTGAGTCCAAGTCCACGCATGGTGGCTGACCAGCTGTGGGACTTTAGACAGTTTCCTCATCAATTAAAATCAGAAAGATGATAATTCACACTTCTTGGAGTGGAGGTCAGGGTTGTGAACATAATGGAGGGGACGATGCTTGGTAAATTGTTTTCTTAGTGTCCGGCTCATGTGGGTGTCAGCAATAAAGAAAGAAGAAAGGAAGAAATGAAGGAAAGAGAAGTGTAGAATTTTCTGGGATCCCAGCTTTTTCAAGTGTTGAAATCTGAAGCAAACAGGACTTTGAGACTGCAGGGTTTGCAGGTTCTGGCTCCAAGATTTGCTGTGTCTCAGGCATGCACTCACTGGAGAGGCTTTTTTTCCTTTTTCTTCCCCTCGACCACAGTCTTGGAGCAGAAAGAGCACCTATCCTCATGTCTGGGGCGTAGCAGTTGCTTAAGAAGTGTTGGATCCTGCTCCTGAAGCCTCTTCTGCAAGGAAGGACACCTGGCATCAGTTTCCTTCCCTCTGCCTCTTGCTCTGCTGCCTTCTCACGGTTCACCCCTCATCTCTGGTTCTCGACACCCCCTGCTCCCTTGCACCTTGAGGCCTTTCCCACATCTCCCGGGATCCCCTCTCCCCTCTCTCCAGAGCTCCCATTTCCTCACCATCATCAAAGACAAGCTGAGCACCTCCCACCCAACCTACTCACTCGGCACCTCCCACCCACCTGCTCACATCTTCGTTTTACTAAATGTGGGGAAGTTATGACGATTTCAGAACTTTACCAAGTCCTACAAGCATATACTTGAATAGTGACTTCCCCTTTGGGATAATAGCTAGAAGATCTGTTGGGTGTTTGCCTCCTGTTTGAATTCTTTATTTTTTTAAACAAAAACACATATTTACTTACTCACCAAAGAGTTGATCCTAATTAAACCAACACTTTGAAATAGTTACATGTAAAATGTTTGTGATAAAGATATTTGAATACAGTAATAAAAATAAAAACAAAAACAAAGCAGCAGAGTGGAGATTTGCTTCTCACAGCTAGTTGCTGTCCAAAGCGATGATGAAGTTTTTATTTTGCTTTTTCATAGGTCTGAGTACAGGTGACGTTGTTTATATAATGCATTCCATGACTACTTTTCTATCTTCTGCTTTTCTTGTTATTGTGTTTTTCTTTTTCATCCCATTGCTAGTGTTGAACCAATGTACATTTGTAAAGTTGCAGACAGTCTGCTATCAGCTGTCTTTCCTTCAAACTTCTGTCCCAGTTCAGAAGAAAACTGTGTTGTTTTCGAAGTGCTCTCAGTTTTTACGGTGAGGCTTTTGCTGTTAGAGGAGATGGCACAATCTCCTGGTTGGGCCATTGCACCGTTTTTTGCAGGGCCATCCCCATTCCTACTTCCTCTGATATTTACCCCACCAGGCACCGTCCTCCTATTGGCTGTGGCGTGGTGACTGTAGTGGGTGGATGGGCTTGCAGGGTGGGCAGAGCAGGGTCCTGTACGGAGTAGGCCCTGGGTGGCCAAGCGGAAGAGCAACCTCCTGCTTGAATTCTTAATAGTGGAGTTCATAAAACTCCAGCCTCCCTATGTCTGGCAATTTCAGCCTCCTGGGTAGCTCTCCCTTTATCAGAAAGAGATCAGGAGATGCAATCAAGGAAAGAGTATAAATGAGTAATGCTCATTCTCGGGAGGTCCACCACGCCAGCGGTGGGCTTTGACCCTAGGGCTGGGGAGGTGAGTAGAGATTTCCTCAACAGTGTTTCTCAAATTTGAGAGTGCAGGAAATCACTGGGATACTTTCTAAAAAGTGTCATTTACCAGTCTCTGCCTCCTGCACCCCAATTGATTCTGATTTCATATGTCTGGGGAGGGTCCCAGTAGTTTTCACTTTTAACAAGCTCCAATCTGAGGCAGATGATCTAGGGAGCCCCAACCACAATTGGGAAAATATCTTTTGCTCATCCTATAGAAAATGGGTCACTCGCAGGTTGTTCTTGTCACAAGCCAATCAGAGTCAACCTGCTCAAGCACAACTCTCGGGTACTTCTTGGTGGTTAGTGGAAGAGCCAGGCTTGAGTGCGATGAGGTCAGCTGTTCTTTCTCATCCCTGCCACCGTGTTGTAATGAAAGTAAGTCTCTGGCCAGATTCGTATTTATGGTTATTAAATAACCATTCATGGTTGTATTAGTTCATTTCTATTGCTTGTAACAAAATACCTGGAACGGGATAATTTATAAGGAAATAAAATTTATCGCTTACAGTTTTGGAGGCTGAGAAGTCCAAAATCCAAGCAACACACTTGGTGAGGGTCTTCTTTGGTGGTGATGCAAGGTATCACATTGCAAGAAAGGCAGGAGCAAGAGAGAGCTAACTCCTTGCTCCCTCTCCTTTTAAAGCCCTCAGAACCATGCCCATGACCACCATTAAAGCATCAACTTATTAATCCATTCCCTCGGGCATGGTCCTCACAATCTAATCACCTCTTCAAGGCCCTGTCTTTCAATTGCCGTAATAGGATTTCCCTCCCTCTTAACACTGTCACAGTGGGAGTTAAGTTTCTAATACATAGACTTTGGGGACACAATTTAATCCAAGTCAATGATCAAATAGGCATCTGCTCTGTTAGCTTCTGTCTTTGTAGATGCTCTGACCTTCCACCAAAGGTTCACTCAAGGCAGAAGCAACACAATTCCAGAGGCAGGAACCTGTTACCCTGACAATCAGCATTAGGCAATCAGAGATCCTCTTGACCAATGGCTGGACACAGGACTACTTATGGGTCAAGTCTCAGAAACTCTCCTAGGTGCAGGCCTAGGTCTCCATGGGTCCACGTTCCCTTCATGCCAGGTGAGGAGTGTTTCTAAACTCTTTTAGCCAATCCACATATTGCGAATATCTTTAATTTTCCAAAAAACAAACACACAAACAAAAATTTCCACCATTTTCATGGTAACAAACAAGTCATTAATTTTACCAGTAAAAATCCAGTTTTGACCAGCAAATTAGCGAAGTCTCAGATCAAGATCTGGATACTCCAAGGCCTTGGGGTGGCTGACCCTGGAGTATGGTGACTTTCTAGAGTCTCTGCAAGGATCAGGCGGAAGCTACCCTCTGCAGGGCTTTTCCTGGCTACCTTACTGTCCCCTCTGGAGGGCATTTCCATGATAAATCATTACATAAGAGTCCTTCTCTCAGGGTCTGCTTCTGATCTAAGAGATGGTTATTTAGTAGGTTGGTGGTTCTCTGATCCGAGAGCAAATCAGAGCCACCAGAAGTCCTTTTTAAAAATACAGATTTCAAGGTCACAGCTCAGAAAATGAGATTCAGTAGGGTGGGGCCCAGGAATCTGCAATCTAGCAAGCTCTCTGGGGGATCCTGCTGTCTGTGGTCCTCGGGCCCCATTTTGAGAACCACCCACTAGCCCCTCTGGAAGCACAAGTGAAACCAGTGATGGGTTGATTGCAACTTGGGCTCCTGCAGTCCCACCCCTGACATCTGCTGATCCGGCAACTCCAAGTGTCTTGGCTTCAACCAGGAACAAATTGCTGCTGCCTGCAGTCCAACTGGCGCTCTCCGGGTATCAGGCTGATCTTCCAGGCCTGGGTCAACTACACCTCAGCCCCAGCCCGGGAGGAGCACTTTTCAGAGACCTACACTTTTAAACGTTTGAGAATCACCAGACCTCTTCTTGGCTTCCATTCTTCTACTCCTCTTTCTGGCACTTGCCCAAACTGCCCAGCTACTGAGTCATTCACACACACAACGCTCCTTTATCTCAGGTCTTGGGAGCCTGGGGGTGGCACAGAAAGCTAAAACAGCCATTTTTGGCAGTAAATGTAGTTGCACACATGCACTATTGCCACCCTTTACACAAGCAAGCATTGCTGCCGCACTTCCTGGATTGAATCTGGGCCCCATCACCTAGTAGCTGTGAGACTCTGGGTGAGTTATTAAATCTCTTGTTGCTTTATTTTGAAAAGTGGAAATAATGAATAATTACCTCTGAGGGTTTGTTGCCGGTAAGTAAAATGCCTGGCACACAGCAAGAGCTCAGTAAACATTAGCTAATCTCATTGTGCAGGAGAACAAACTACCCGGCCTCGGCAGACAAGTCACCTGGAGATGATCCAGCGATTTGTACCCTCGCGGACACAGAGCAGGCTGTATCACTCACGGGCCCCGTGGCACTGCTGGATCTCTCCTTAGCTCTGCGTGCTCTCCACAAGGCAGTGATGGGGATGGAAATGGGGCTGGAAACAAGTTGAACAAACGTTTTGTAGCTTTGCATGAATATGTTTTGACCGTAGAAGGACACACAGACGTTCCAACTGTAAGGATAGGCAAGAGAACAGGGACTGCAGGATTTGTACAGGAAAGCAGCCTTGTTCAGAACATACTCACACACACTCACACATTCTCCTACACTCATATGCACACTCACACACATGCACACACATTCTCCTACACTCATATGCACACTCACACACACGCACACAATTCTCCTACACTCATAGGCACACTCACACACATGCACACACATTCTCCTACACTCATAGGCACACTCACACACATGCACACATTCTCCTACACTCATAGGCACATTCACACACGCACACACATTCTCCTACACTCATATGCACACTCACACACATGCACACACATTCTCCTACACTCATAGGCACACTCACACACACGCACACACATTCTCCTACACTCATATGCACACTCACACACATGCACACACATTCTCCTACACTCATATGCACACTCACACACACGCACACACATTCTCCTACACTCATAGGCACACTCACAACACATTCTCCTACTCATGCACACTCACACACACTCTCCCACACACATTCACACAACCTTCTCCTACACACTCTCTCACACATTCTCACAGTACATATTCTCTAACATATTCTTACACTCACACATGCACACTCATACAGACTTGCTGCCTAGACTCACATTCACAATACACCTCCATACCCACCCATCCACACTCTCACACAGACACACTCACACTCTCACTGCCCTCATACACATTTGTCCCACACATCCTCACACTTTTACACTCACACACTCACACATGCCGTCTGTGGAGCCAGAGTTAAAGAGTCCTTTATTGGGAGTGGGTGGGGGTGGCAGGAGCTGAGGAGAGAGGAGCGGGAGGTGTCAACACACATTCATAGGGCACAGTCTGTGCTAGTCTTGGGGATGTGCCAGGTTTGATCCCTGAGTCTTCTGAGTGACGCAGCCATAAGCTAAACCAAGCCTGCCACCAAGCCAAAGACTTAAGCCCCATGCTAGAGATTCAAGCAAAATGGAACCGAAGCAAGTTTGCTAGAAGCTGCCTGGGAGACAACAAGAGTTCCAGTGTTAGAAATAAACAGCTTTATGTGCTTTTCACACATCTCATTCAATCTGCTCAACAGCTAGTAGGTAACACTTTGTTCCTATTTTGCAGATGAAGAAACTGAGAGGCACAATACGGTTCAATAACTTTCTCAAGGTGCTTCAGGTTATATATGGGGAGTCGGTATGAACCCAGGTGGCCAGCCCTCCAAGCTCTCCCTTACACAGAGGGGCGGTGTCTGGGCTGAACTTGAAGCCAGCTTGTGGGGTGGGGACATGGGAGGTGGACAAGAAGTGAATGGCTTGGTCCAGGGAAGGGAAGGCAGCCAAGGCAAGTGGGGTCAGGGCTGGGAGCGACTTGAATGCTTGCTTAAGGAGTTTGGCTTTTGTTTTCCCTTGTGAGCAAGGGAAAAGCAGAGGCTCAGAGGAGAAGAATGATTTGTATTTGGGGAAGATGATTCTGACAGGGTGGATGGAAATGAGCAGAGGAGGGAAGCTCCGGCATGGTCCACATGAGAAGAGGTGGGGACTCAAGTCCAGTGGCAGTGAGAATGGTGTGTGGGAAGGTGTGTCTGGGTGTCCAGGCCCCTGCAGGGGTCCAAGACAGGGCTTTCTGACCCACCGCAGGAGGTGGCCATGGGGACAAGGGAGGGAGGCCAAGTTTGACAGGGAGGTTTCTAGCAAGGAGCAAAAAGGAGGCTTGGGAGCAGGCAGGGGACATTCCACCACAGGAGGCTCTGTTGGCCCCTGGCTCGTCAGGGCAGGCGCGTGGGGCAGTGACCTGAGCAGAATGCCCATGTGGGAGGCTGGGCGAGCTGCCAGCAGTGGACGCCAGAGAGGTCAGGCAGAATGTTCCACTAGAAAAGAATGGCCAATGTGTGTGTGTTGGGCGACTGCCCTTCCTCGTCACCTCCCGTGTAGGAGCCATCCCTCTCCACACGGAGAAGAGCTCAGGATCTGCTTTTTGCAGCTGACCTTTTCCCCAGTGCGGCCACCAAGGGCTGAGCTCCTGCTTCCAACCCTGCTTTCTTTCTACATTTTTTGCCAACTCTGGAAGGAACCAGGGGGCCTGTGGGTGAACCCTTCTTTTAAGGGTGAGCAACTGAGACTGAGCCAGTGCTGAGAACCAGTGTGATGTGGAAGAGATAAGATCCCTGCCCAAAGCTGAACAGAAGTGAATTAGACATGGATCAAGTGTCTCCTCTCTGCCAAACACTGGGCTCAGCCCCAGGGGTACAAAAATAAAATGTGGTATACACGTTTGGAATACTGCTCAGTCTTCAAAAAGAAGGAAATCCTGTCATTTGGGACAACATGGATGAACCTGGAGGATATTGTTTTAAATAAACTAAGTCAGGCACAGAAAGACAAATACTGAGTCATTTCACTTATATGTTGCAGTGGATTGAATTATGTTCCCCCAAAACTCACTGAAGGTTGAACTGTGTCCCCCAAGTTTTACGTATTAGAAACTTGGCCCCCACTGTGACAGTGTTAAGACAGTGGGCAATCCTATTATGGGAATTGAAAGGTGGAGCCTTGAAGAGATGACTAGATTGTAGGACCCTGCCATAGTGAATAAATTAAAAATGGTGGTCAGGGGTGTGGTTCTGAGGGCTTTAAAAGACGTGAGAGGAGAGTCTGTTTCTTGCTCTCTCTGCTGTCTCAGCTCCACCATTTTCGCAACGTGATACCCTGCCATCACTGAAGCCACCACCAAAGAGACCCTTCACCAGATGTGTTCCCTGGACTTTGGACTTTCAAGCCTCTGAAACTGTAAGCAATAAATTTGATTTTGTTATGAATTACCCAGTTCCATGTACTTGTTATAAGCAGCAGAAATGGACGAATACATGTGTGGAATCTGAAAAAGCAGAACTCACAGGAATAGAGTAGAAGGATGGTTCTGGGAGGCTGGGGGTGGGGAGGGGGGAAATGGGGACATGTTGGTGAAAGGGCACGAAGTTGCAGTTAGACAGGAGGAATAAGTTTTTAAGACATATTCCACAGCATGGTGATCATGGTTAATAATAATGTTATGTGTATTTCAAAATGACTAAGAGTAGATTTTAAATGTTCTCACTACAACGAAAATAAGTATGTGAGGTAACAAATATGTTAATTAGCTTGATTTGATCATTCCATAATGTACATCTATATTAAAACACCACATTGTAGCCCATACATATATATAATTATTTGTAAATTAAAAATAAAAATAATAAATGAATGAATAAATAAATAAATGTGGCCCAGTTCCGGCCTTCAAGGGATTCATAAGTCAGCAAGATAGAGCCTTGCACAGACAGACACACACCATGGGATCATCGTGACGTTGATGCTGTAAATAAGTCACCAATTGTGGAACCAGAGAAAAGGAGAGATTGATTCTTTCCGGGAGGGCCATGGAACACTGCCCAAGGAAGGCACTTTTTTTTTTTTTTGTCTTTTGTCGTTTTCCGTGTCCGGCAACGGGATCGCAACCCTCGGTGTTGCCCCCGCGCTTCGCTCAGCCAGTGAGCGGGAACCGGTCTGTATGTGGGATCCGAACCCTCGGGCGGGAGCACCGCCGCGCTTCCCAAGCGGCGCACTTATACAGTGCGCCACTGGGCCGGCCCCGGAAGGCACTTTTTACACTGGGCCTTGAACGGTGAGCAGGGTTCTCTAGGCAGACAGGAGAAGAGGGGATGGTGGGGTACAGGGGAGGGAGGGCTTTCTTGCTAAGGGAAGCCACACAAGGAAAGTCATGGATGGGTGGAAGCACTGACTAGGAAGAACAGGTCGTTCAGCGTAGAAAATAAGGAAGCACATGGATGTGGCAGGAGATGAGCTTGGAGGAGTTTAGCTCCAACTGTGAATGAGCTTTGTCCTCTTGCAGCACTGTGCAATAGAACTTTCTGTGATGATGGTGATGTTCTATGTCTGCACTGTCCAAGATGGTGGTCACTAGCCATGTGTGGCTATCGAGCACTCGAAATGTGGCTTGTGTGAGTCAGGAAGTCAGATTGAAATTTATAGGTAGATTTAAACAGCCGCACATGACTAGTGGCTACTGCACAGGTCTGCACAGCTCTGGGCAATGAGGATCTGCTTGGATGGGAAACAGCCAGTACAGGGGTGTGGTTGACGTGATAACAGATGCATAACCAGTAACTATATTTCTACAGTGTATTCGTTTCCCAGAGCTGCCATAACAAAGTATCACAAGTGTGTGTCTTAAACAACAGACATTTATTTTCCCACAGCTCTGGAGGCTAGAAGTCTAAGATCAAGGTGTTGGCTGGGTTGGCTCCTTCTGAGGGCTGAGAAAGAATCTGTCCCATGCCTCTCTCCTAGCTTCTGGTAGCCTCAGGCATGCCTTGGCTTACAGATAGAATTCTCGCTGTGTCTTCCCATTTGTTTTTTTACCTCTACGTGTGTTTTTGTGTCCAAATTTTCCCTTTTTATAATAGATTCTGTTGGATTAGGACCCATTCTGATAACCTCATCTTAAATTTATCATCTGCAAATGATCTATTTCTAAATAAGGTCACATTCACAGGGACTGAGGTTAGGACTCCAGCGTCTTTCTGGGGAACATAATTCAATCCATAGTATACAGTATATAAGGTCATTCATACAAAATATAGTCAGAAAGCTTTTGCAGTTGTCATTTTTTTCCATAATACCCTTCTACCACAATAGCAACTTACGTGTATAACTTTCTGCACTGTCACATCCGAGAAGTCTCTCACAATATTGCTCTTCAAAATGGCTCTATGAGTTGGGCAGAGATCACCTGTCCATTTTTCAGGCAAGCTGGGTTTCTGGAAGATTATGTGACTTGCCCAAAGTTACATGACTACTAAATGACAGAACCAGGGTCTTCCTATGGATTTCCGCTACAAGCTGTTCATGGTTACTGCCTGGGGCAGATCTGCCTTCTGAGTCATTTTAAGATGAAATGTTCACATGAATGTTCTACAGCTTACAGATGGGAACTCTGTCATCACATCTGAGCTCCTGTCACAGTGGAGCGATATTAAGGAGGCCATCCAGCCAGACAAAAATGGGCAGTGGGTGAGGCTGCTGCTGGGGTAGCAGAGGGATTGTTGGGCTCTCCTCTTGGCCCCATCAAATGGAAAAATCCAGTTGTGGACCTTGAACCAATCACCTTCCACCAGTGGGACTGAATATTGTCATCAATGGAACAGGCAGGCTAGACAAGATAATATTTAGGTCCTTTCTAACCCGCTTTTGGAACTGAGAATCTGTAGGAGTCATGCTCTGGAATCCTTATGGCTCAGACAGGTGCTAATGGGGTTGATCTCAGGGGAAGGCATTTGAGAAAATGTAGCTTCAACCTCGCCCTCACAGGAGATTCAAGCGGAGCCGTCCTCTGGCCAGATTAAGGACCTGGGCAGGGGAAAGTTGGGCTTCTGACGTTACTGGAGCTGAGGAGGCCTCAGTAATGGGTGATGTAAACATTCTGGAAATTTTGAAGCTACAAGGAAAAAATGGAAGGATTGGCAGCATTATTTTTTAAGCACTTCAATTTTTTAAAAAATTTCTAAACTCAAAATAGGAAAAACCTACTAACTCTAAGCATTCTTAAAATGATCACATTTGCTATATTCTAAGATGAGAAATCTGCCTGAAAACAGGAGAAGTATTTATAAGAAAAAGCACTGGTTTTTGATATTTGCATTCTCGTTTTTAGTGAAAACGAGTATTTCTGTTCTTCCATTCCCTGGAGGCCTTCATCTCTTGATATTATTGTAGATGCTGTCAGCCCTGGAGGGGTGGCTTAGCACTAGTCAGGGTTTGCTCAGCGTATCGTCATAGCAGCATCAGGCCCGAGTCCCTCCCTGGGCTTTGAGTCCCTGAAGAATGGGAAATGTGTCCCATTTTACCCCCCCTGCTGTACTTTCTCCTGTTACCTCTCCTGTTCTTCTGTGGAGAAGTCACAGCTCATCACTTGTAATTGAGCAACTTCTACACTCAAGGATTGGTGACATAGGAAATATAAAGATCCTCAAGCAGAAAGACAAAGCCCTCAAAGGAGACCATAGAGATGGGGCTGGGGCTCTGTCTTATATTCCTCCTGTGCCCAATGGAGCTTGCACTTAGGGTTGCCAGGACACCAGTCAAATTTGAAGTTCAGATAAAAAATAACTTATTTCGTAAAAGTGTGCCCCAAGTATTTCACAGGACTTACTTATTCATTTTTATCTGAAATTCAAATTTAACTGAGCAAACAGTATTTTTGTTGAAGTTCAGATAAAAAATAACTTATTTCGTAAAAGTGTGCGCCAAGTATTTCATAGGACTTACTTATTCATTTTTATCTGAAATTCAAATTTAACTGAGCAAACAGTATTTTTGTTAAATTTGGAAAGCCCTATTCTACCTCTTCTTGACCCACCTTTATGTCATTACTGTGGCAACCATCTCAGAGTCCTTGACAGTCCTAAGCTGCAACTTGTGTCTCTTGCTTTTTCCCAGGGAGTCTCTGATATTACTGTGTGGAAATGCTGGGCAGTGTCATGCTTGCAAACTGGGAAGGGGAAAGGAGTTTACCCCCATGAGACAACACCTGACCAACGGAGGATGGGAGCTGACAGATAAAGATTCCTCTCTTTCTATCCCTCCAGTAGTCAGTCATGAGCTGCATTCCTTGTGGTTCCTCAGAGGATACCAGTGAGTTGAGCCTCAGTTTCCTACAGTGGTGACCAACTCATAATCCACCCTTGTGTCTGCCTGCCTCCCTCCCTCTTTCTCTCCCTTCCTCCTTCTCTCCCTTCCTCCCTCTCTTCCTCCCTATTTCCTGGGGTCACTTCAAAAAACAAGCCACCTGCACCCAAGCTCTTGGCTTAGGCTTTACTCTCTTGGGGGGGGGGGCGGCTCTCAGGTTAAGAGAGGCTTGGAAGCTCCATTGTGGCTTCTGTTGAAAGGAGACACTAGATCTCAGAGCTTCATAGGATTTTAGCAAATATGGACTGGAAGAACCCTGAGAGATCATATAGTACACCCACTCATTTAACACATCTGAAAAAAGGCCAGAGACTTACCCCAAACCATCCCCCAACCATACAAGCCCAGGGATAATCTGGTATTTGTGTACTTCATGAAGTAAGCCTATCTATATAAAAGCACAGTGCTTAACTCACAGCAGGTATGTGGTAAATGTCAAGATAAAACAACATGGGGAGAGGAGTGGATAAAGGTCAGCTGTGATATTGTAAAAAATATTTCCATATGTCTCTATGGCAAGGCTCTGCCTCCAGGGTCACAGCTTCTCCACCAGTCCCTGCTCTTCTGGGCTTTGATTTGCACAGATGATTCAAGGATAGTTAAAGACACCTCAAGAAAGGTGGCTCCTAGGGAAGAGGGACCAGTGAAAAATCTTAGTGGAAACCCTTGTTCTCCAATTTCTATGCTAGGGACAGAGCATTTGGACAAGGCAGCAGTGCTTCCTGGGAATTTCTTAGAGCCTCCTTGGATCAACCCAACTCAAATAATTTAGCTCAATTCCACAGATTCTTGTTCCAGGAGCTTTTTAAGTCTGGAGAATCCACAACAACTAATTTGATCTAGTCTATGTTTCAGGGAGCCCATGGTCATGTGGATCATAAAGGTAAGTCTCCTGAGAAGGGAGGCATGGACCAAACTCATTAAACCAAGCTCTTGAGTAAGGTACCCCATGACGTTTAAGAAAGTACCTGCACTAGAGAGAACAGAATAAATAAATAAATAAATAGATAAATGACCCGAGTGAAGGAAGAAAGCTCATATATATTAAGTGCTTTCTCTGTGATGGGGGTTTAATCCTCAGAACAATCCCTCTTCTCTTTGTTCACGGTACTGACCAAATCCTGGTAACTGGATCTGTCAGCAGGAACCGGCCCTGCTAAAACACATGTGTGCCAGGAAATGGGAGATGAGCTCCACAGAGATGCAAAGATCTGCTACACAGAGCGAGTTTTCAGGGGTTCACTGGTTTAGAGCATATAAACATCCCTCTAAGGTGAATGACAAGATGTTGCACCTTGGACTCTCTACCATTACCACTGGTAAGTCATTTTAGGGTCCCCATGCCAATGGACTAGCAGGCAAAGAAAAGAGTTATTACAGGCGGTCCTTGAATTATGATGGTTTGACTTAAAATTTTTGACTTTACAATTGTGCAAAAGTGATACACATTCAGCAGAAACTGTACTTGAATTATCTACACAATCATTCTGTTTTTCACTTCCAGTATAGTATTTCAGAAATTACTTGAGATATTTAACACTTTATTATAAAATAGGCTTTGTGTTAGATGATTTTGCTCAACTGTAGGCTAATATAAGTGTTCTGAGCATGATTAAGGGAGGTGAGGCTGTGATGATGTTCAATAGGTAAAATGTATTAAATGGATTTTCAACTTACGTTTTCAGCTTATGATGGGTTTATTGGGATGTAACCCCATTGTAAGTTGAGGGAGCATCTGTATATTGGTGTGAATAATTGAACCTAACTGATATGAGGAAGTATGGTGGCTTCTCTACAATGACAGGTAGAGAGGGACATATCTAGAAGTCATGGGATTCATGGGCATCTTTTTGTGTTTCCTTACCCAGTGATGGTGGTGAGTGAACAACTTCACCACACATGGCCTAACATAGGCAAGGCAACTAAAGACTCACACCTCTCCCTGAGGGACCTGTAATGCTCCCCCAGGAAAGCAACCTAGACAACCAAAGTGTGAGTGAAAGGGAGGGAACCTAGAAAAGGTGGTGGAGGAGGGAGATGATGACTAGTAATCATGGCTTTGGACAGTTGCAGCTGCAGTGACTCTTGTTGGTTTCACTAACCCTCTTGCTTTAAGTCTTTGTGAGACTGTGGCTGGTTACCACCCTGAGGGGACTCTGTGATAAATTGGACTTAAGGGAGAATGGGCTCAAGTGGATCTAAATTGTAAAAGGGGTGGACTGTATCAGTCATTTCTCAGGCATCACTTTATATGCTCTTGGGCTCACTCCTTCCAGCCACTGCAGCAGTGACTACTTCCACAGAGGCTTGACCCACTTCATGAAGATGTAATCTAACATTGCCGAACCTTGCCCCTGGACAGTGTACCTCTTGCCATCTTCCCTGGGTTTTTCTTTTTTGTCTTTTTTCATGACCGGCAACGGATCGCAACCCTCAGTGTCGCGCCCGCACCTCACTCAGCCAGTGAGCGGCCGGTCTGTACGTGGGATCCGAACCCTCGGCGGGAGCGCCGCCTTGCTCCCAAGCGGCACACTGTAGCAGTGCGCCACTGGGCCGGCCCCTTCCCTGGGTTTTTCTGATGGCACAGCGTGGGATACCCATGGGAAATCACAAGGTGTTACCACATATGCAGCCTGGAAGTACAGAGCAGTTAGCACACTGGAGAGGGGCAACTCTTGACCAGTGGGGGATGGGAACTAGTGGATGAATGCTTTCCTCTTGTCTTCCCCCAGATGGACAGTCCAGAGGTACAATTCACAAGATTTTTCAGATGGTTGCAGGATCAAGCATGCAATTCTCTTAACAATGACCACTTTGATTTCACATCCTGGTATTAGCTCTTCTTTCCTTAGTCTTTCAATTTCTGGGTCCACTACTCTTGATTCCTGTGATCACATTCCTAAATAAACTACCTACATAAACTTGAATAGACTACTTACATAAGACCTTGTCCAGGGCTCTGCTTTCTTGGAGCAAACAAGGCTAAGACAGTTAGATTCCCAGCTTTGTCACTTTGGAGCCATGTGATTCTAGGCTAGTTACTTAATCTCTTTAAATCTTGTTTTGTTTTTCTTTTTTCTCTGGCATGAGAGAGATGCTCCTGGAACTGCCTGGAATCCTGGTATCAGAGCAAAATGGGGCTCCGTTAGAAAAGAAGAGAGGGAGGAATAGTTGTTGGTACATGGATCAGTCAGGGCCTGGTGGTAGGAAAGAGGTGGTACATTCAAAAGGAATGGTTGACAAGAGTTTAACAAAAATCTATAAAGTGTAGACATGGTTGAGGGATACCAGAAGGGTGGTGAAGCATTCCATGACTAGCAACCAGCAGTGTGACTACCTGCTATTGTCCCTAGCCCTACTGTTGTCATATAGCACAAGAGATAGCTCTTTGAGAGGTGTGAGGGTGTATTAGTTCATGTCTGTTGCTTATAACAAAGTACCTGGAACTGGGTAATTTATAAAGAAACAAAATTTATTGCTTTACAGTTTCAAAGGCTGGGAGGTCCAAAGTCCAGTGACACATCTGGTGAGATCTTCCTTTGGTGGTGATTTCAGTGATGCAGAGGGTATCACATTGCAAAATGGCAGAGCGGACAGAGAGATAGTTCCTCACTCACTCTCCTCTTAAAGCCCTCAGAACCACACCCCCAACCACATTATTAATCCATTCACTACTGCATGGTCCTACAAACTAATCACCTCTTCAAGGCCCCACCTTGCAATTATCATAATAGTATTTCCTACTCTCTTAATGGTCACAGTGGGGATCAAGCTACTAATATATAAAACTTGAGGGACACAGTCCATATCAGAGGGTTTTTGGAAGAGGAGTTCAGCTGCTATCAAGCTCAAGACCAGCAAGGAGGGAGTCAGGGGAATACATAGCCCAACCTCTCCTTCCTCCCACCTTCCATTTCCTGCTGGCACCTTCCAGGGGCTGAATCCAGCCAGAAGCCAGAGGGCAAGGAAGACTGATGGGTGCAGTCCATTTGGTCAGCTCTGGGGCACAGAGCAGGATGGAGGCAGGTGGAGAATGGGCTTGGAGGGCAAATGGAGAATATCTAGTCTAGAGAAGCACGAGCATCTGTCCCAGTAACTTTATTTAAAATACATCACTCCAGTAACACATACAACTGGCATGGACAAATTTAGAAACACAACTGACCCTTGATAATGAAACAACTCAATAAGAACAGATGTGCACAGGGCATAAGAGAGTGGCCCAGTGCTGGGAGCAACGAGTGTGCCATGGGGTTTTCCAGTTTGTTTCTTAGTGGAAATGGAGGGCATCGATTGATTCTGTGAATCAGTTAGGGGAGGTGGGTTAAGAGAGCTTTTTTTTTTTTTTTTCCATCTCTCTTCCCTCCTAGGTGAGTAAGAACAGAAGGGATTCTGTTCAGTACAATTTAGTATTTTTTGTTAAGTACTTTCTCCCTACCCATCACTGAGAAGTAGACTCTGTTGGGAAAAATAAAAGAAGGATAAGATACGGCCACAAGCCTCCTGGATTTTACATTATAGGTGGGGAGATAAATTCTGTAGATGAAAAAGAATAATAAAATGTAGAAAGAATTGAAATGTTAAAGTGTGGGATACAGATGAATCACAAGGAATTTGACCAAGCAAGGAGATATCACATCCAAGTCTGTGGTTTTGCAGGGTGCTCGAGGGCCCCCACCTGGGTGGGACTAGGTTAAAGCCCTTATGCATGAGTTTGGAGACCAGGGTGTGCCTAATCAAAATTGGGCAAGAGGATTAAAGAGAGCATATCATGCTTGGCCTTCCAATTTCCTCCCTTTTGGGTGGGGTCCTCTTGGACCTTCTTGTCTTAACTGTGTCTGTTGCAGGCTCATGTTGGGTTTCTTAGGGCCTAGATTGATGAGGGATAATAGGCTAGAACAGACACTTGGAAATCCCTTGCTCTTTGCAGATATTGCTTGTGTCCTGTGCAGAGGAGAAAAGCCATTCTCAAGCTTGTTTGAGTGGTGCTCCTTCCCAGGGGCGTGGTGTAGGGTGGGTGGAGATGTATAGGAGGCCCAGTGTTCTCACTAGTCCTGCTTTGTCTATGTGCCCAAGGGGACGGGGAAGTGTTAAACTCATTTGTTCTCTCTCAAGGGTTACAGCAGCATTTCACAAAGTCTGTTCTGTGGGACAGAAAGGCCCTGGAAGTGATTTGAAAAATTTCCTTTGCTAAGTAAGTTTAAAAACACTAGATTAAATGATGTTAGGGTTCCTCACTGCAAGGTCTCTCTGAGTCTTTTCCATGATGCTGTGTATTATGAAATGCCCTCGAGGGGCTATGGCGTATAGCAATTCCCAAACTTACTTGATCAAATCACCCATTTTTTACGAATACACAAGAATATCTCTTAGAACACTAACATTCCAAGAAATAATTTCAGAAACACTTAATATGTTGGTAATATGCCTTTTAAAAGAGGAACTCCTGGGCTGGCCCGGTGGCGCACTGCTACAGTGCGCCGCTTGGGAGCATGGCGGCGCTCCCGCCGAGGGTTCGGATCCCACATACAGACCGGTTCCTGCTCACTGGCTGAACAAGGTGCGGGAGCAACACCGAGGGTTGCGATCCCATTGCCGGTCCCGGTCTGGTACGGGCATGACACTGAGGGTTGCAATCCATTGCCGGACACGAAAAAAGACAAAAAAAAAAAAAAAAAAAGAGGAACTCCATAAGAGAGCAATATCTCATGCTCCAGGATTTCTCCTCTGCTATGGTCTGAATGTTTATGTCCCCCCAAAATTCATATGTCAAAATCCTAACTCCCAAGGTCATGGCATTAGGAGTTGTGGCCCTTGGGAGGTGACTAGGTCATGAAGATAGTGCTCTTATAAAAAAAAGACCCCAGAGAGCTATCTAGCTCCTTTCACCATCTGAGCATACACAGGAAGGACCATCTAGGAACCAGAAAGCGGCCTTCACCAGACACCAAATCCACTGGTTCCTTGATCTTGGACTCCCCAACCTCCAGAA
>NW_007734433.1:87278-89014 GCF_000696425.1 Galeopterus variegatus
CAAAGTCTGTTCTGTGGGACAGAAAGGCCCTGGAAGTGATTTGAAAAATTTCCTTTGCTAAATAAGTTTTAAAAACACTAGATTAAATGATGTTAGGGTTCCTCACTGCAAGGTCTCTCTGAGTCTTTTCCATGATGCTCTGTATTATGAAATGCCCTCGAGGGGCTATGTTGTATAGCAATTCCCAAACTTACTTGATCAAATCACCCATTTTTTATGAATACACAAGAATATCTCTTAGAACACTAACATTCCAAGAAATAATTTCAGAAACACTTAATATGTTGGTAATTTGCCTTTTAAAAGAGGAACTCCATAAGAGAGCAATATCTCACACTCCAGGATTTCTCCTCTGCTATGGTCTGAATGTTTATGTCCCCCCAAAATTCATATGTCAAAATCCTAACTCCCAAGGTCATGGCATTAGGAGTTGTGGCCCTTGGGAGGTGATTAGGTCATGAAGATAGTGCTCTTATAAAAAAAAGACCCCAGAGAGCTATCTAGCTCCTTTCACCATCTGAGCATACACAGGAAGGACCATCTAGGAACCAGAAAGCGGCCTTCACCAGACACCAAATCCACTGGTTCCTTGATCTTGGACTCCCCAACCTCCAGAACTACAGAGAAATACATTTCTGTTGTTTATAAGCCACCCAGTTTATGGTACTTTGTTATAGCAGTCCCAATGGACTATGACATGCTCATATAGGGAATTTCAGGTATCAGTGGGCAGCTGGGGGGAGCTCTCCTGGCATTCCCAGAATCTTTTCTTTCCTCTGTCAGGCCTATGAGTAGGTGAAGTTGGTGGAGGGTTTTAGGTGAGGGGTAGGTAGCAGGGAGAGCTCCTGCTGAAGGACAGAGCAAAAGAAGCAAGAAGTAGGGGATTTTGGAGCCTCTTCCACAAAATGCTGAAAGAAGCAGCAGAAAGGAAATGTGGGACTTCCAAGATTATGGGATGTGGGAGACCCTGAGGTGATGCCCTTCTTGCTTCATAAGGCTCCACTGCTCCAGCCCCAAGCCAACAGTGTATATTTTATAATTTTTTTCCCCTAGGAAACAGGAAAGACACTGAAGAGACAAGTACCTGTTTTATCCATCATATACCTTTTTTACTAGGGTTTCTAGTTTATGAAATTGTCTGGCAATGGTGGCTCAGCTCTGTGAGGAAGGAAACCCTCTAGCATATCTGAGATGCTGGAGTATTTTTCTCAGGGCCGCAGTGCAATCACCATGAAAAATAGACAAGAACAACTAGCTTTGGCTCAAAATAGGAAGATTTGAATATCATAGAAAACCCCAAGGCTGGGTTACTAGATTAAATATATTAAGTTGGAACATGTAAAATGGCCCCTTTTCATAGTCAGGAATGGTTGAGCACCAGCCACTTCATGTGGTTCGACCTATAGCTGGCAAAACATTTATGAGAGAGCTGGAGAGAGAACTGAGAGAGAGAGAGAGAGAGAGAGAGAGAGAGAGAGAGAGGTGGGGGTGTTGCTGGGAGGCTTAGTCTTGTATGAGACAGAAATAGTCTCCCTGCTGATAAAAAGTAGAAGAGGAAAGCTCTCTTGGGTATATTTCCAAGGGGTGAATAACAAGAGTAGAAGGATTCAAGGAGACAAAGGTGGAGTTTGCAGGGACCGGCTCTTAGGATTCACAGTGGAAAGACACTGGGTGTAGGGTTGGTCTCTGGGAGTGAGGCTTTGGGACCTGGGTCTGTGTGTTAAATCACAAGGATT
>NW_007734433.1:89401-91789 GCF_000696425.1 Galeopterus variegatus
AGGGTTGGTCTCTGGGAGTGAGGCTTTGGGACCTGGGTCTGTGTGTTAAATCACAAGGATTTAGTGACTTAGAAGTAACAAAGTGATAGAAAGGAACTGCTATTATTAGGAGAAAATTGAACCCAATCTTTAGGGTCGTGGCTTCTTCCTTACTCTTCAGCCTGTCCCTTCATTTGTCTTTGCATTAGATGCTGAAATCCAAATGGTGCATGGTAGGGAAGGGCTGAGAGGGGGGTGTAGAGAGAGACATGGTTAACTCAGGGCAGTGTGATCAGCTCGAGGGGTTGACATCGGGAATCTCCATCCCCTCACTTCAGCTTGTCCTCATGGAGGATGAATGCAGCTGTAATAACAAGCCTTCACATTTCCATAATACTTTACAATTTACAAAGCAGCCCACAGGTGTTACCTTGTTTATTTTGGTTGTCAAACAACCTGTGAAGAAGGTATTGCTATCCCCATGTTCCAGATTAGGGGAATTGTCTCAGAAAGCAAATTCCTCAAGGTTGGCAATTGGCAGAATCAGACTTAAGCCTGTGTCTTTGGACTCCGGATGGAATATTGTTTTTGTCTGACCTCATGGAAGGTGACTGAGGCCATCACACAACTAGAAAACCCTAAGACAGAAGCAGTTGTTCAGATCCTGGTTAAAGCCTTACAGGTAACAGGCATGAGTGAAGCTAGTTGGATATAGGACAACAGGGAGTGGTGGGGACTGTGACTCAAGACTGGGGAGTCCTAAAGGGAGTAATCACTGCTCAGCTTCAGCTGATGATTGCCAGGAAAAAATGCCAGCTTTTTTTTTAGAGAAACTGGAAATTCACTTAAACAAATATTTATTGAGTGCCTATCATATGGGACATTAGGGGTAAAGCAGTAAATAAAATGGATAAAGATCTCTAGCTTTTTATGTAACCTTGTCCAATTTTTAAGTGTTGGGAATGAATAAAATTTCAAAAACATAGTTCAGGCCAAAAAAAAAAGACATCTGTGGTTACATTTGGCCTGTAGGCTGCCAGTCTGTGACTTCAGTTCAAAGGCTTTGATGGACCAAGTGTTCTCCAAAGAGGAGAGTGTGTGGAATAGTCCAGACATCTGTGGTTACATTTGGCCTGTAGGCTGCCAGTCTGTGATTTCAGTTCAAAGGCTTTGATGGACCAAGTGTTCTCCAAAGAGGAGAGTGTGTGGAATAGTCCACTAGGGCCAGGGAAAAATTGTTAGCACTTCTTTTCATATTTGTTTTTATTTTGTCCTTTAAAAATGCCCATTTTTGTGAATGCTATATCATATACATAACGGATTCATACATTGTACAAGCATATCATTATAAATAGCTAAATAGACATTATTTATATATATTGGGGATACATGATCAAAGTACTTTTATTGATAGGGTGTGGATCAGAAAAGTTTTAAGACCCCTGTGATAGTCTTTGAAAAGTGTGTGTTTGTACATTCCCTGCCTGAAACAGGGCTAAAGCAGTAGTCTCCAGCTTAGTGCTCAGTGGGGCTTCAGGGGATGTGAGATCGGGGCAGAGTATCTACAGCAACATTGACTCAACACAAATCATCCCCCGTTCCTTCCACCAGAATGCTGTCCTAAGAGTGAAAACTGTGCACACTTCTGAGTGATAAAGAAACAACTAGGTTATGAGGCCAGTTTAGGGTTAACCAACATTTCAACCACCATGGCCAAGGCTATGGGGTTGTTATGATCACGATTGTTTTTACTTCTCATGATATTGAGATATACTTGTGGGGATACAGCTGTGCTGGAGAAGTGAAAACTGAGGGGTAATTTAATATTTGCCCTGGAGTGTCAGGAAGGTTATTAAAAGAAGGCAGGTGACCAGCCAGTCTTCAACTTTCCTAAGGGCAGAACACCAAGAGGTGGATGTCAATTGCTCATAGGGAGATTCAGGTTACAGTCACAAAAGGTGTTTCTGACAGTGAGATTCACGTGGCTCTTGTTCTAAAGCCTGTCTTGGACACTGTACTTACCATCTGTCAGTGGATTGGTGACGTGGTCTCCTGGAAAGAGCACTGGACAAGGAGCCGAGAGATGAGTGCTCGTCCTGCAGAGACCTTTGGCTTCCATGACCTTAGAGAATGCCAGATGTGTCCTTGTCTGGATCCCATTTTCCTCTATTGGATAAGGAAGGTTATGGTCTATGGTCTCTGAGCTTCTTCCTTCTACTCTGACCATTAGCTAATACTGGGGTCTACGTGTTGGAATGTGGGCACTCAAGTATTTTCTTGGGCCAGAGTCAGTTGTCTCTAACCCAGGTCAGTATCCTAGCTGCTGTAGCAAACAAATCTCAAAACATGTAATGGCTCATGTGTGTTAGAAGTTTATTTCTAGTTCACAAAAAATGTAAAATGTTTTCC
>NW_007734433.1:92979-93258 GCF_000696425.1 Galeopterus variegatus
AGCCAATATGTGCCACAGAAAGGAGATATGTGTTGGGTTAAGATTCAAGACACCTTAGGTCCTATTTAGAGCTGTGTCTCAGCTCAGCTATGGGACCAAATATAATTTACTTGAACTTTATGCTTCCAATTCCCCATCTGTAAATGGCAACCAAAATACTTACCCTAATGACCTGACATGAGTGTTTTAAGAGTCAGGTATAGCAACATCATGCACATTTTGAAAAAAATAAAAGAATGATTAAAATAGAGAATGAGCTGAAATTCCAAGCGGAAAAAA
>NW_007734433.1:95195-95596 GCF_000696425.1 Galeopterus variegatus
ACTGCGCAGACAACTGCTAAAGCGGAGTACAGTGGGAACACAAAGGAAAGCCCAGGTAATTTTCCAGCGTCTCTGCCACCATCCCCTTAGTTCACTCCAGGAAGATCCCTGCCAAGCTCAGTGTGAAATTAACAGATTTAACATGGAAAATTGGTTTAGAAGTGAACCAAATTGGGAACTATGGAGTATAAATAAAGCTAAAAAGGACTTTGCAGAATCATTTATATGTTGACATTTATTACAAATCTTCAAGCATGGAACATATCACACTGCCATTCCTAAATTTAACTGACCAGGGCATACTTTCCCCCCAGTATATTGGGGATTTAGAGTCCCATGAGCACTCTTTGGAAATTGCTGCACTATGCTGATATACTCATTGACCTGTAAAGATGCTTTGG